>NW_023995268.1:0-125000 GCF_015586225.1 Lucilia sericata
TTTTTGGTAACATTAGCTACTTTTTTGGGTTGCCCTAATATATATGTACAGTTACACAAAGTTACGCCAAAATTAATTGTTGCAAGTTTATGGGCTTATGTTAGATGGATACTTTATTTTAACATTTCTTTTATAGGTATTTATCATTAAAATCTAAAAAATACTCAAAAATACAAAATGTTAAATTTAAATTTCCATCCGGAAACAAAATTAGACCCCAAACATGCTTCACTCAAAATGTATTCTATATAAATTTACTTACCTTTTAGGTATTGATATGCCTCCTCCAAATTAAAGAGTTTCAGAAGCACTTGTAAAAGAGAATCGTCACCGTATTGATCATCCATAATTAATTAATTGACACAAAACAACAAATTGTATGCAACACTGCAAATTCTTTAAAACACAACAATGAAACACGCAAACTCAACGAACGCACAAAACAGACTGATACATTTCATCCCTTTAAAATAACTAGTAACCACTGTTACCAGATTTGACGATTTATCGTCATTTTGACGATTTTCACTGTCAAAAATGGCCTGTTGACGATTTTAACTCTAAATTTGACGATTTTTTAAAACAGGATTTTTGTACTACTTTTAATAAATTTTATCATTTTTCTATCTATAATTTTTAAGTAAATTGATGTATGTATTTAGAATATCCAATGTAAACAATTTTCCAATTGGAACAATTGGGAATTTGTTGTTTTGTTTGGATAACTCAAACAAAATTGTAGATTTGTTACAAGAGATGTAACAAATGAAATAGATTTATTTCGACTTGTACTAATTTCAAGGAACCTGAAATATACTTACTTCTCTTCAATAGCTGTGGAGACCAGTTAATAAGTTAAATAAAAAGATGTAATGTAAATGTAGATTGTATTGTAATTTGGATTTATTTGTTGTTTATAATATTTCAATGTTTTGTTTTGTACAATTTGATTGTTTTGTGAGATTTTCACTGTTTTAGTTTATTTGTTCAGTGTTAATTGTATAAATTTTTTTGTATTTTTGTTTTTAAATAAATATTTGTGTGTGTGGGAACCACTTCACTGTTTTAAGTTTGTTTTTTTTTTTTTGTTTGTGTAAATGTTTGTTTAGTTGTTCTTTTAAATAAACGTTTGTGATTTTGTTTTATTTAAATTTTGTTGTTTATTTATTTAAATGTTTGGTTTTATTTTTTTGTTTTAATTGTTTTAAAAGTTTATAATGGCCGCTGGCGCTCGGGATTCTAGTCGAAGACTCACTTCTTCTTCTATTTAACCGAGTAAGCCCGGCTTGGGTCGTGCTTACACCGCCGCAGAATTTGTGGCCGATGCGGCTCAGTCGAGGTCGATCAAGTCGTTACCAGATCGATCCTCGACATCTCGCCCCTCTTGTACTGGTGCAAGATTCAAGGCCCCAGATAGCTGACCTACGGCTGAGACGATTCTTTGCACCAGCTCTTGCGCATCTGGAGCAGCACCAGTCCTTCTACGTATGTTACGTTGACGACGACGTAACGGTTGTTGAAGGCTACGTTGAGTGGTTGTTTGACGACGACGTTGGGGTTGTTGACGTCGTTGAGGTGATTGTTGTTGTCGACTACGACGTTGTAGTTGTCTGCGACGCCTTGTTTGTTGTTGTTGGCGACGTTGTGTTGGTTGCTGTTGCCGAAGTTGTGGTTGTTGTTGACGAATTGGTGGTTGTTGTTGCTGAAGTCGTGGTTGTTGACGAGGCTGTAATTGTTGTTGACGACGTGATTGCTGTCGACGTTGATTTTGTTCCGGATGTAACATAGTATGATGGAGATCTCCACACTCCTGGCAGGCTTCCATTGACGTACATCCTCCAATTAGATGCGTCCGGGCAAAGCAGTTACTGCAGTATCGATGTACCCGAACTACGTATTTTCTCTGCTTTACGGTCAACTGTTTAAACTGCTTGCAGAAGCGAAGAGGGTGGTAGCGGAAGCAGACCAGGCACATTTCTGACTCTGGGAACTGATCCATCTGCAAAGGGAAAAGAAGAACAAAACAAAGCAGCAGTAATGGGTTCGCTAACACAAATTTGAACAATTGGAACAGAACATATAGGACATACAGAACATACAATCCTAGTCAATCTACTGACTTATCACAAATCGGAAGCATGCAAAGTTTGACTATTGGTCTGGTAACGGTTCCAGACGCTGTTCGGACGTCAGCTACGCGAACGCGTTTATCTTTTCCAGTATGTACTAATTCAACTCGTCCCATTTTCCACTCATTTGGAGGTAGGAGCTCATCCTTTATGACTACAAAGTCATCTTTCTGCAAATCCCGCTGTGGGTTTTTCCATTTGTAACGCTTGTGAAGTTCATGAAGATATTCAGTCTTCCAGCGTTGACTAAGACGATGATGAAAGGCCTTGAGCCGCTCCCATCGGTTTATTATCGATAAATTCTCTGAAGGCAGTTCAGGGGCGAACATCAATGGAGCTCCTTTTAAAAAGTGACCAGGAGTTAGGGCTTGTAAATCTTCAGCATCCTCGGACATTGGGGAAAGAGGTCTGGAGTTTAGGACACTTTCAATTCGGGTTAATAGAGTCGAAAACTCTTCAAAGTTAAACTTTTGGTTGCCGGCTATTTTCTGAAAGTGAATCTTAAAACTTTTTACACCAGCCTCCCAAAGACCTCCCATATGTGGAGCACTAGGTGGAATGAACTTCCACTCAAAACCATGGACTGCATATTTTTTACTTATATCTTCTGCCGATTTTCGTAAAAATAAGAGAGATTCCTTTCGCAACGATCTACTGGCGCCGAGAAAATTTGTTCCATTATCGGACATAAGGCGTTTAGGCAACCCTCTTCTACCCGTAAACCGTGCGAAAGCTGCTAAAAACGCGTCGGAGGATAAGCTAGAACACGCTTCCAAATGTATAGCTTTTGTTGAAAAGCAAACAAATATACAAGCGTATCCTTTCATATAAGGAGAGTTTCGCAAGTTACCTGATTTTATCTGAAAAGGTCCCGCAAAATCAACACCCGCATAAGTGAATGGTAAAGAAAAGGAGCATATTTCCGGGGGCAGAGCTGCCATAATCTGAGACTTCAGCTTTTGCTTATAACGGACGCACACTAAACAATGGCGAACACATTTTTTAACAGTTCTTTTAAGTCCTGGTATATAGAATTGACTTTGAATTGCATTCATCATTAGGGAAATGTCAGCATGCAACAGAGTTTTATGAGTAAAGTCAAGAAACATTCTGCAGAAGTTAGACGAGTTTGGAATAATGAAAGGGTACCTTTCATCATAGGTTAGGCATGAATTGGCTAATCTACCGTTAACTCTCATAGTTCCATTCGAATCCAGAAATGGGTTCAAAGTGAGAATAGAACTTTTCTTTGAAATTAGTTTCGCGTCAGAGAGCTGACTATACTCCTGGGGATAATAAACTCGTTGAGTTAGTTTGATCAGCATAACTTTTGATTCTTTAAGCTCCGTAAGGCTAAGAGTCAAACTAGAATGCTGAACCTTTAAACCTTTCTTCCTGATAGCGTTAATAAACCTGAGCACGTAAGCTGTAACAGCAAGAGCTCGAGGATAAGAGGAGAATCTATCGATTAGACTGTTGTCAGCCGGTGTTAAAAAACAGGGAAGAACTTCAGGTAGAGAACTATATTTGGGCCAATTTGCTTGGGAATCCAAGAGCCACATTGGTCCATACCACCACAATGGGTTGTTAACAAGATCTTGTGGTTTACAACCGCGAGTGCCAAGATCAGCTGGGTTGTGATCCGTTGGAACGTGATTCCAACTGGCATTACCAACATTCTCTATAATCTGAGTTGTTCTGTTAGCTACATACGTTTTCCAGACTGATGGAGGTTTTTGTAGCCAAGCTAAAACAATGGTTGAGTCTGACCATAAGTAAAGCTTTGGGCTGCAGAATGGAAGGTTCGTAAGTACTTGCTTTACGAGTCTGGAAAGCAGAAGAGCTCCGCATAACTCAAGTCGAGGTAAACTTATCCGTTGCAAGGGCGCAACTTTACTTTTAGCAGAAAGCAGATGTGAATACCGAATACCAGAGTTCTCGGATACCACATATAGTGTAGCGCAATAAGCCTGCTCAGAAGCGTCACAAAATCCATGTATTTGGATATTATTTTGAGGATGGTAGTGGATCCATCTTGGAATTTCAATGGATTCGATAGTAGGGAAACTATCAACAAATTTTTTCCATTTATCAAGAAATTGTGGTTTGACCTCGTCATCCCAACCGACCCCGTCTTGCCATAATTCTTGTAAAAGAATCTTGGCTTGAATAATAATAGGCGTAAGCCATCCTGCGGGATCGAAAAGTTTAGCAACAGCAGAGAGAATTTGTTGCCGATGATGTCGAATTTAATAGTTCTACTTTATAATTGAAGGAATCACTTATAGCATTCCAACGAATTCCCAAAGTTTTTGTTGAACTTGAATCATAGAGCTTCAAAAATTCTATGTTCAATAAATCATCAGATGATATCTGAGACAACAAATCTGGATGATTTGCCGTTATCTTTTTTAATGGGAACCCTGCTGATTTTAAAGTATCAATCAGCTGTTTTTGAGCTTCCATTGCCGATGACAATGAATGGCCTCCGGACAATATGTCGTCAACATATGTCTCTTTTCTCAAAATTCTTGCAGATAAAGGACTATCTTTTTCAGAATCTGATGCTAATTGTAGAAGGGTCCTAATTGCCAAATAAGGTGCACATGCTATACCGAAAGTTACCGTTGTCAACTCAAAATCTTCAATTGGACTTGAAATATTTTTCCGAAACAAAATCTTTTGATACGAACGATCAGATTCATGAACTAATATTTGGCGATACATTTTCTCAATGTCTCCATTAAAGACATACTTATATAAACGCCAATTTAGAATGATTGTCATTAAATCTGCCTGTAAGGTTGGTCCGACGTGGAGAACGTCATTTAATGACCTTGAACTTTTTGTCTTTCGTGATCCGTTGAAAACGATACGAACTTTTGTTGACGCACTTTCAGGTCTAAAAACCGCATGATGTGGCAAATAATATGAAAAGAACTTTCCATTATGACAAATTTCTTGAGAATTTGATTTCCTCATGTGACCGAGAGAAATATATTCATTCAAGATGTCATTATAAACTTGCATAAGCGTGTCATGTTTTTCAAGCCTTTGTTCAATATGTAAATATTGCTTCTTTGCCAAATATCGAGAAGCTTGCAAAAACTCAGATTCTGGGAATTCACTTTTAAACGGAAGTTTAACTACATATCTACCATCGGACTGTCGAGAAGTTGTCTCTTTATATAGATTTTCGCAAAAGAGATCTGCTTCTGATTGATTAGCTATTTGCGGAATTTCCTCTATTTCCCAGAATTTTCTTAATATTGAGCTAACACTTTCATTTTCGCTTTGTAAGTTGTCTATAGCCGTAAGTGAAATTGTGTGCAATTTCATTGGACCGTAAATGTACCAGCCATAAATAGAATTCTGAGCAATCAAATTACCTAAAACGTTTTTCTTTAGACCATCAAGTGTGTTGTGAGGAATTATGTCACTTCCTAGCAGCATATCTATTTGAGCAGATATTAAGAAATTGGGATCAGCTAAGCATAAGTCTCTGATGTCGGAGAGATCAGAAATTTCTATTGAACAGCTAGGCATGAAATTTGTCAAATTGGAAACAATTATGACTTTTGTTGTTAACTTGAATTCATGCCTTTGATTGTATAAAGTAATAGAACTCACTTTATTAGCATTAGCTACTACTGTACCACCCAATCCGCAGATTTCGAAATTTGCATTTTCCGTGATCAGGTTTAGCCTTTTTGAAATTCTATTAGTCAGAAATGATCTTTTTGAACCAGAATCTATCAGTGCTCTGACTGTAAATGGCTCACCACAGTGCAAAATTTGAACAAGCGCTGTTGGAAGTAAGATATCATCCTGATTAACGGTTAAATGGGCCTGAGTGTTAGTTGCATCTGTAGTTGATTTGTAACAGCATGGATTTCCTGAGAGATCAGTACTTTCTTCTGTGTCTTCATTCTCAATATCTATCGGATCCGCATGGAAAGCGTTAACCGACGAATTTTTCTTAGTAATTTTTTTTTGAGAATTTAGATTATCATTTTTATTCAAATGTAACATGCTGTGATGTTTATTACCACATTGATCACATCTGTTTACACTTGTACATTCAGAAACTTTATGAACTGGTGATAAACAGTTAATGCAGATTTGATTCTGTGTGACAAAATCGTTTCGTTGCTGCTTAGAGAAGTTTGAAAATTTTTGACAAAATCTTAAGTAATGATTTTTGTCGCATAACTTACAATGAGGCACCCGAAGGGCTTTGTTATTTTTCTGCCTATTGGAATTATTAGAATTATAATTCATTTGATTTCCTTCATTAAGTATTCCTACTACTCTTTCTACTACCCTGTGTCTTTTTATTAGAAATTGCTCCATTTGAGACCATGATGGCAATATCGAGTTCGTCGTTAGAGATTGCTCCCAAAGAGCGAGGGTCTCACTAGGTAGTTTTGTCGAACAAAGGTAAACGAGGATTGGATCCCAGTTTTCTATCTGGACGCCATGAGAAGACAACATTGCCAGACAATCAATTATTGTTGTTTGTATTTTATTAATCGCTTCAGCGGATTCAGTTTTGGCAGGTGGAATATTGAATAGAGCCTTCAATTGTATATCTACAAGAACCCTTTTGTTTTCGTAGCGTGCTCGTGAAGCACCCCATGCTAACGAAAAACTTTCATTGGTCAATGGATATTTATTGACAATGGAACTTGCTTCACCTTTTGCCTTTCTTCTTAAGTACAATAACTTTTGTACGTCTGGCATTCTTATTTTACTGATGTAAACAGCACTGAACATGTCTCTAAATGAAGGCCACTCTTCATAGAAACCATGAAAGTCAGGTGCATCGCATGGTGGAACGTTGACACCCATATCTGGCGCTTCATAAGTCATGTTTAGTGGATGGTAACTAGATGGATCAAATGCTGAGGAATGAGAAGGACCACTGTCTCTTTGATTGTTTTCAGCGGAAGCTTTGGACATTTTTATAAAATCTATCATCTCAGCTTTGGTCTCTTGATACCTCTCCCTACGTTCTTCATAAGTGGATTTAGCATTCGCTTTATAATCTGGGCTGACGATTCCGTCATCAGCCATATATACGCCTTCATAAGCACGGCGTAGCGACTGCCAATCTTCTTCTAGTGTTTGCAGTTTTGCCTCTAAAAGATATTCAGTCAAATCATCACAACCTAGACTTGAAAATTTATTGCAAACACCCATTAAATTTTCTGATTCGTGAATGAATCTAGTACATATTTGGGAACCTATTGTACTTATTTTCTTTTACAATAAACAAAGGAATGTGACTTTTTAGTGAACCCAAAAATAATATGTAATGAAAATTACTATATGATAGTAGAAAAGTACAAAACGAACTATGTACGGAAAGTATTAAACACTGTATGTAGGGTACCTGTAGTAAAATATTTCTAAAGTGACTGACAGCTGACACTATATAATCAAATATTAATTGAAGAATTCCAATAAAATCTACAATTTCAATATGTATCAAAACGAACCTTGAATTAAAAATGCCTATTCGAAAAAAGTAGGGTGTATTTTAATAAAGAACTTTAAAATTAACACCGAAATATATAAAATTAATTTTATATAAATTATTAAAAAAAACAAACTCAGCGTTGTACTAATATTATCAGCCTGTAAAGTGTAGGGTACACAATTAACTGTAACAACAATTACACTACTGATAAATAATTTTCTCTTATTTTCTTTTATGCTTTATTCTTCTTGATATAGTTGAGTACTATCGTATGTAAATTATATTAAGAGAATTTTAATGAGAATAAAGCTAGTAAATAAAAGAAAAAACCACCACCAAATGTACTAATCTACACACAATATTTTAAGAACAAAATAATGTGAAATCGAAATAAATCTTTGTTGTAATAAACGATTTGCAAAATAAAGGGAATAAATTGAAAATTTATTTTTTATTTTAATGAAATTAAAATTTTTATTTTGCCGATTCTTTGACGGTTTTAAAAGGACCATAAACAATTTTCCAATTGGAACAATTGGGAATTTGTTGTTTTGTTTGGATAACTCAAACAAAATTGTAGATTTGTTCAAGAGATGTAACAAATGAAATAGATTTATTTCGACTTGTACTAATTTCAAGGAACCTGAAATATACTTACTTCTCTTCAATAGCTGTGGAGACCAGTTAATAAGTTAAATAAAAAGATGTAATGTAAATGTAGATTGTATTGTAATTTGGATTTATTTGTTGTTTATAATATTTCAATGTTTTGTTTTGTACAATTTGATTGTTTTGTGAGATTTTCACTGTTTTAGTTTATTTGTTCAGTGTTAATTGTATAAATTTTTTTGTATTTTTGTTTTTAAATAAATATTTGTGTGTGTGGGAACCACTTCACTGTTTTAAGTTTGTTTTTTTTTGTTTGTGTAAATGTTTGTTTAGTTGTTCTTTTAAATAAACGTTTGTGATTTTGTTTTATTTAAATTTTGTTGTTTATTTATTTAAATGTTTGGTTTTATTTTTTTGTTTTAATTGTTTTAAAAGTTTATAATGGCCGCTGGCGCTCGGGATTCTAGTCGAAGACTCACTTCTTCTTCTATTTAACCGCGTAAGCCCGGCTTGGGTCGTGCTTACACCGCCGCAGTATTTGTGGCCGATGCGGCTCAGTCGAGGTCGATCAAGTCGTTACCAGATCGATCCTCGACACAATGAAAATAAACGTTATAATGTTTTAGAATATTTCCATTGATCAAATGATTTACAGAATAACGAACGCAAAACTTTTTGAGAATTTCTCTTTTTTTTGGAACAGCACTAGGATCTAGAATAATTGGTAGTGGGAAGAAGGATAGAGGGAGTAGTGTTTTTGGACATTTCATTTAAAGGAGGAAATTTGTTTTGCATACGAATAATTGAAACATCTAATATACATACATTTACTAGAGATCATACCAAGTTAGTTTGCAAGAACTCAATGTAAAGTATTTTAAATCATATTTGCAAAATTAAACAGATAATAGACAAATGCATTCGTAATTCTACTCTGGGTGGAGGAAGATCGTCGTGCGTCGTTGCCATTATCGCTTAAGGGGAATCGGTCGTCCTTTCTTGCTCTGCCTTCGAGAGTTTTTCGTTTTGAACCGCATTGGTCAAATGTGTGACGTTGAATAACTAACCGTACCGAGTTACGGTTTTTTGAAGAGCATGTTGACCATATGCATTCGAATTAACTTAACCTAAGTTTTAATTTTGATTATGGTAGAGAACCAAAAATCAGTTAATTTCAATTCTATACAGTCGTACTGAAATAATTGGCGTTGGCGTTATAATCTTTCGATTCGGCCAAGTCTTAGCTGCAGATGCAGCTAAGCAAACTCAAAGTACAAACAAATAAACAAACAAAACTAAAATCTATCGAAATTGATAACAATTTTTCGATAGTTAAAATAATTACTATAAAATCGTAAAAATACCATCAAACATGTATATGACGATTTCGAAAAATCAGTTGACGATTTTGACGATTTTTTTCCTCGAAATTCGACGATTTTACACCCAAATTATCTGGCAACTATGCTAGTAACTTGATTTCAGCATAAAATGATTATTATAGCAGATGAGAGAGTAAGTTTTACTTCTCTTATTTTCTCTCAGGGATTGATTTAACCCTTTTTTGGTTAATTCAATCAAAATACTGGTCAATTTTTATATAATCCTTTTTTGGAATCAAAATTACATTATTTTGAAATAAATTTGAGCGATTTTAGCAAAAAAAGGCTTAATTTTTTAAATCAATCCAGATTTTGGATTATTTTAAGTTAAATTTTGGAGTTAAATTTTCAAGCTCATTTTGTGGCTAAAATTGAGAATAGAAAAGTTGATTGTAGTGTACATGTAAATTGCCGAAAATCTTCGTAATTTGAACAATATGAACGCGCAACGCTGATCTACAGTCCAAAAATATACTTACATACATATGTATATGAGAACTTAAATATATATACATTAGACCGACTCACAAAAATGGTGCTTGAGTTACCTCTCTCAAAATATTCGCTGTTATGTTATCTGATGTTACCGAAAATATTTTCGGTTAAGTGTTGTCCATTCGTGAGCTGGACAGTTTTCAAGATAATATCGTATGGGGGACACGATTTTTCATGTTAAATTCAATATTTTACCCAGCTTTAAATAATCTTTATTATGTTTTATAATCGTTCCCAAAAATTTTCTAGTCTATCGATGGCCGTTCGTGAGCTGGACCGTTTACAAAAAAGTCTCTTTTTAGTTATTATACCCTCCACCACCATCACTGGTGATAGAGGGTATATATATGTTTGTCATTCCGTTTGTAACACCGAGAAATATTAATGTGGGACCCAACAAAGTATATATAGTCTTGGTCCTTATGAAATTCTGAGTCGATCCTTATGAAATTCTGTCTGTATAAAACACGCTCACGTTAAAACGAAGCAATGGAACTTTATGAAACTCACCCAAAATATTGATTGAAAGCAGTTTGGTATTGAAAATCAGCAAGATCGGTGAAATAGGTTCAGAGTTATGAGTAAAAATCTGAGACAACCTCAAAAAAATTTGTTTTTTTTTTACAAAAACTACTGCAGATAAATTGATGAATTTTGTCAGAGATATAACTCTTGGTGCCAGGATCAACAGTGTTAAAAATCGGAAAAATTGGTTCCCAATTACATATACCTCCCATACAAATGTACATATTCCCCAAAATTTATTGTTAATAACTTCCGAAATAATGCCGATATCTTTACGAAATTTTACAAATTTAAATTCTATGCCAATAGAATTCATATAAAGAAACAATTTTCTGAATCGGTCCATAATTGGTAATAGCTCCCATATAAGGTTACCTTCCGAAAAAATCTTAAACGCACATAACTCATTACCAAATAACGATATTCATACAAACTTTGGAACAAATATTGCTTTTATCTACAGAAATCTTACTGTACATTTTTTCACGATCGTCCACAATTGGTCATAGCTCCCATACAAGGTCTCCTTCTCAAAATCACTTAAACGCATATTTCTCATTACCAAATAAAGGTATCCATACAAAATTTAGCACAAACATTGCTTTTATATACAGAAATCATATAGTAAAACTAGCTGCATGTACCCGGCATTGCCCGGGTTGCTTCAAAAAGTAAAGGGAATATTTTTCTATCTGAAATGACTTTTTGGAAATAGATATCAAAATTTATCTTATAACGATAAAATAATTATTTCATTTTTCTGCATTTTTTAATCCTTAAAGTAAGTTTCTGGACCAAAAATTCCTTAAAAGTTTAGAAATTTAAATTAGCTTAAATTAGGAAATTTTTACTAATTTGTAGAAACATTTAAACAACTTTTTTTGAGATATTATACTGAAATCAGCATTTTCAATCACTGGTAGTGAACTAAGGACACTTTCAAAAGATTTGTTTTATTTTTTCCATGTGCAGTAGATTTAAAGAACTGTTCAGTTTAAATTATGTCACACCGTACTTTGAATTGTAGTGCCCCTGGTGTAAAGAGGCAAAAGTCTTCGGGGCATAAAATTTCAAGCTTGAAAACTGACAAAGTTATTTGCGTGAGGAGGGAAAATACAATATACTAAGAAATTTACTGTGTACCAAAATTGTAATGATATGCCAATTTGATCAATTTTATGTACACTGTACCAAAATTTTAATGATATGCAAATTTGATAAATTTTATGAACTTAAGATTTTTCAATAAGTGATATATCGAAAGAAAGTGCGTTTCCTATGGATTAAAATGAGGTATACGAAACTGTAGTAGCTTGAAAACTAACAGTTATTTGGGTGAATAAGAAAATACGTTGTTCTAAGAAATGTACTCTGTAACAATATTGTAATGATATGCAAATTTGATAAATTTTATGAACTTAAGATTTTTGAATTGGTGATATATTAAAAGAAAGTGCGTTTCTTATGGATTAAAATGAGGTATACGAAACTGTCATAGCCTGTCATAACTGACAAAGTTATTTGCGTAAATAGGGAAAATACATTGTACCAAAATTGTAATGATATGCAAATTTGATCAATTTTATGAATATGTGATATATCAAAAGAAAGTGCGTTTCCTATGGATTAAAATGAGGTATACTAAACTGTCGTAGCTTGTAAACTGACAAAGTCATTTGCGTGAATAGGGAAAATACATTGAGTTAAGAAATGTACTATGTACCAAAATTTTTATGATATGCAAATTTGATAAATTTTATGAACTCAAGATTTTTGAATAAGTGATATATGAAAATAAAGTGCGTTTCTTGTGGATTAAAATGAGTATACGAAACTGTCGTGTCAAAATTTATCTAATAACGATAAAATAGTTATTTTAGTTTTCTGCCTTTTTTTAATCCTTAAAGCCAGTTTCTGGACCAAAAAATCCCTTAAAAGTTTAGAAATTGAAAATGAGCTTAAATTAGGAAATTTTGACTAATTTGTAGAAAAATTTAAAAGACTTTTTTTTGAGAAATTATACTGAAATCAGCATTTTCACTGGATTCACTGGTAGGGAACTAAGGACACTTTCAAATGATTTGTTTTATTTTTTCAATGTACAGTAGATTTAAAAAACTGTTTAGTTTAAATTACGTCACACCGTACTTTGAATTGTAGTACCCCTGGTGTAAAAAGGCAAAAGTCTTTGGGGCATTTTATTAATTTCAGAAATACTTACCATTAACCGTATAAAATTTCAAGCGATTTTTTGCTGTTTGAAAAAGTACATGCAATTGAAAAAACTCTAAAACGATTATGAAAAATTCTGCACAAAATCATGAAAACTTTGGGCTCATTTATTTCAAATTTCTTTAAAAAGAACAAAATTACGTTTTTTCTGCCCTAGGAAAATATGAAGAATCCTTGAATATTGACAGGGAAAACAAAACTACTTTTAATTTGACAAACAATTTTCAGTTGTTCATTAAAGAGTAAAACCACCGTTTTTCGTCTTTGTTTTTCAAAAATACATCCATTTATAAAAAAGTATGTTTAAAAATATTATTTTTATTCATTAGCTTTTACGCACACACACTAAAGTTTTGGATGGATTTAGACACCACTTTTTAAATCCGAAGAAATAAAGGTTTAAAGATCAAATATCGTTAGATATACAAAAAAGTTCATCCATATTTTATATGAACAATTCTTTATATGCATCGTTTCAGAGGTATACCTATATAAGATTTGCAAAGTGCTGTCTTTCAGGAGTAGTCAAATACATATCAAGTGTTTTTAGATTTGAGCTGCATTTAAAAATGGCAACCGAATTTATATCAAGATAATTTTTGGTGGTTTTTTACCTTATTGCAGATTTTTATTGTTATCTCGATTTAACAATAAATTTAAATTATATATTTTTGTATGAAAATATGAGTGATTACGGATCTTTATTTTTTTCTCGAATTGAGAGTTATTTAAAGTAAATGTTTAGAGAGTTATATAAATAGAAATTTTAAGGCGAGATATAAATGATTTTCTAGATGGATTTGTAGATTTAAGTTTAAAATTCGAATTTTTGTGAAAAATGTAATATGAATATATTATTTACCCTATTTTAGGAGCGGTTTTTGTTCAGTACTGCATACAATAGTTACATCGTAGACATTCATTAAAGTTCTAATATAGTTATAGTTTTTTTGTTCAGTACTGCATACAAAAGTGGCATCATAGACATTCACTCAAGTTCTAATATAGTTTATAGTTTTCTCGATCGTAGGAAACTACATCCGATTCTCTTTTAAAATTGTTATATTCTGAGGATATACAGTAAATTAAAGGTTGTGAAATAAAAATAGTTTACCGGTGGAAAATATAAGTGATGGAAGTAATATATACAGATCTACAACAATAAACTTTGATAAAAAATTTCCGATTCTGTTTTAAAATAGTTTTTTTTAAGGATATACAGCGGATTACAGGTTTTGAAATAAGAATAGTTTTCGCGTGGAAAATATAAACGATGGGGTATACGGATCCACAAACGATTTTACGCTTTAGATGAAAATAGATTTTTGATAATAAATTAAATTGATTACAGATTCTTATTTTACCTAAAAACATTTTAGAGTTTTCAAATAAAAATAAATTTTTGATTAAAATTTTAACTACCAAAATAATAATTTGGTGTATTAAACATTCTCTTCCTCAAACACTATATGTTGCCAAATTTCTTGAAAATCGGTTCATGTTTTTTTATATTTAGCCTAGAAATTTGGTGTTATAGCAGTTATTCAAAAAGTTAACATAAAAAGGTGCGTATCATCCAATCAATATCATAGAGTTGTTTTTATACCCTCCACCACCATCAGTGGTGATAAGTAAAACTTTTGGTATGTAAAACTTTGTCATTCCGTGTGTAACACCAAGAAATATTTATCTGAGACAACACCAAAAAAGTATATATATTCTTGATCCTTATGAAATTCTGAGTCGATTTAGCTATGTCCGTCTGTCCGTTCGTCTGTCTGTCTGTGTAAAACACGTTAAAACGAAGCAATAAAAATTCACGAAATTCACCCAAAACATTCCTTATTATCCGTTCCAGTTTGGTATTAAAAGTCACGACGTAGGTAGGTAGGTCGATAGGAGGATGTATACCACATCAAATCCGAAGAAATACACCTAGGCCACTATCGGGCCTGTTGTGCGCTCCTTATCATGAAAAAAAAAAAAACTGAAAGAATTATTTTTCAGTGTTCAGAAACTCAGTTTCCTGAACCTAATTCCTAAGAATCTTCCAATCAGTGTTAGTCAGGAATGTTATTTCCGGAATAACATCACTTCCAAGATACTTGGATCTAACTTCGAATGCCTGGCAGTGGCAAAGAAAGTGCTCCAGAGTTTCACTGTCCTCTCCACATGCTCTACATTCGTCTGAATCCGCAGGGCATAGATGTGCTCCTAGTCCTGTGTTTCCACTAAGAATACGTACCATCATACTAACTTCAGACTTGCTCATTTTGAGGAGATTTTTCGTCTTGCTCTCATCAGGGTCACCCTATAGGACCTTCGTGGTTCTACCCACTGTTTCATTATTCCAAGAGGGTTCACGACGTAAAAAGTTATGATTAAAAATTTCAGATTACCTCGAAAAAATAAAGTTTTTTTCCCAATTCTTAAGTAGTTTTCTCAGAAACTACCAAAGATATTTCGATGAATTTTGTCACACATTATTTTTTTGGGCCAGGGATCGTGTATGTTCAAACTCATAACAATTGATCCAATATTTCCCATAGTCCCATAGTCATTCTAACAATTTTTGCCCGGATCGGTCCATTATTAGTCATAGCTCCCATATAAGGCCCACTTCCGGAAATCACTTAAACGCACACATTTTATTGTTAAATAATGGAATCTTGATAAAATTCGACACAAATATGTTTCGTCTATATATGAATCAGTCTACGAAATATTTTTCGGATAAGACCATAATTGGTCATAGCTCCCATATAGGGTCCACTTCCGAAAATCATTTAAACGCATATGTTTCATTGATAAATAAAGCTATCGGTATAAAATTCAACTTGAATATGTTTTGTATACGTATAAATCATTCTAACAATTTTTGCCCGGATCGGTCTATTATTGGTCATGGCTCCCATATAAGGCTCTCTTCTGAAAATCATTTAAACTCACATATTTCAGTGTTAAATAAAGCTATCTTGATAAAATTCGAAGCAAATATGTTTTGTGTACATACATATGAATCACTCTACGAAATTTTTCTGGAGAGGCCCGAAAGTGGTCGTAGCTCCTATATGAAGTCAAGTTACCTTAAAACTAGATGTTAAATTGGTTTTAATAAAATGTAGCTTGCTGGTGGAGGGTATTTAAGATTCGGCATAGCCGAATATAGCACTCTAACTTGTTTACTTCTGAGAATAGACCTATTAAGCCAAATTTTATGTAAATAAGTTTATTAGTTATGTAGTGAAAGAGTAAAAAAAGAGTTTCATATATATTTATTATTATATATTATAGGTTTTGAAGATGTAATGTGTCGTACTGTTCATTCCACAACATTCGTTATAACAGATTTCATGGAAATCGGATCAGTAGTTTTTTGTATGCCTGAACGTAAATTTGGTTTAATAATTGTTTTACAAAAAGTTGGTGTAAAAAGGGGCGTGACGTCCGATCCTGATCCTGAGATCAGACCTATCGGTTCAGTAGTTTTCTGTAAGTCTCGAATTAAAATTTTGTATAACAATTAAATATATAGAAAAAAGTGAGCATAAGAAGAATCGTGACGTCAAATCATTATTTTATTTAGCCTATTGTTCTACTTTAGAATAGAACTATTAGTGTTCTAAATTTCATGTAAATCGGTTCAGTAGTTTGTCCGTGAAAGCGTAACAAACAGACTGTCTCTTTCATATAATTATAGGATAAGATATAGGTAAGGATAGTTTTATAATAATTATAGGTAAGGGTGGTTTTATAAAAAGTGGGCGTAGAAAGGGCGCGGCATAGGATCAAGTTCTTATATATAGCCTATAGTTCTTTCCAAGCTTATACCTATCGGTATGCAAAATTTCAAGTTAATCGGTTTAGTAGTTTTTGCATATTGTGATTGGAAAATTGGTGTAATAATAGTTTCACAAAAAGTGGGCGTAAAAAGGGACGTGTCATCCGATCAAGATCTTATATAGCCTATTGTTCCTTTAGACCTATTAGCGGTCCAAATTTCATGTAAATCGGTTCAGTAGTTTTGCCGTGAAAGCGTAACAAACAAACACACAAACAAACAAACAGTCTATTTTATATATATATATATATATATATATATATATATATATATATATATATATATATATATATATATATATATATATATATATATATATATATATATATAGGATTTGTTTACGATCGGTACCGTAATAGGTCGTAGCTCCCATACAAGGTCGCCTTTCGAGAATCACTTAAGCGCATAAAACTCATTACGAAATAAAGATATCTATACAAAATTTGGCACAAACATTGATTTTATCTACAGAAATCTTATTATAATTTTTTTTACGGTCGATCCATAATTGGTCATAGCTCCCATTTAAGATCCCCTTTCGAGAATAACTTTAACGCATATTACTAATTACCAAATAATGATATCCATAGAAAATTTGCACAAATATTTATTTTTGATTTTTGTCATATAGTTTGGGAATCCACTGAGTTGAAAATCGAAATCAGTCCACAATTTCTTGTACCACCCATAGGGATTAAAAAATGGATTATTTTTCGCAAAAAAATTCAACTAAAACTGTCCAAAACGAACAGGATTCGAACTTAAAATCTCCCAGTTGCTAGTTTTACGCCATTCTCACTACACTATTAACTAGCTTCGTAATTGTTTGCAACTAATGTTCACATAGAAATTCTCTTCCCTGTTTGTGTAAAAAATCAAATAAAATGAAATAAACATTGAGAATGTGTAACTGTTTATTTCTTATGCTATTCAGCAACATCAGTGTTAATAAAAGATATTTAATATTTTGTACAAACAGAAAATAACATGGCATTTTTATATGAAAAATATTAGTTAACGGAGGACAAAATAATGAAGTGATGTAGTGGATAGAAGGGAGAATTAACAAACTGAGCATTGCAGGTTCGATTCCTGGTCGATTTATCGTTTTTTGTCATAAATAATTACATTTTTTGTAAAAATCAAATTAAGTGTCGAAATTCGGTTCAAGAATAAAAATTTAAAAGCAAATTTTTTTTATTTTTTTCATAGGATCAACAAAGTTGAAAATCTATTGTACCTCCGTACAAAATTATATAAGTTTTATAACTATAACTATTACCATACATTTTTCTCACACATAGAAATTATTTTAAATACAGAACATAGGTTAAATTTAGTACGCTCTGTAACAGTCTGTTAAGTGGTAGTTTTGTTTTTAATTGCATATTATAAGGCGTAATGAAAGTAAGTCTGAAATATTAAGGTAAATTTAAATCAATCCATAAAATTTGATAATTTATGAAACCAGTTTAAGGTGTAGGGTATTTAAGATTCGGCAGAGTCGAATATAGCACTCTAACTTGTTAACAATAAATTAATTTCGGCGAATATGTACATTTGTATTGGAGGTATATGTAATTATGAACCGATTTTTCCAATTTTTAACAATGTTGATCCTGGCACCAAGAGTTATATCTATGACAAAATTCATCAATTTATCTGCAGTAGTTTTTGTAAAAAATGCAAATAAATATGTGAACAAGTTAAAGTGCTATATTCGGCTATGCCGAATCTTAAATACCCTCTACCAGCAAGTTACTTTTTATTAAAAAACATTTAATTATATAATTTTTAGATAACTTGACAAAACGTTTGTTTCCGTATTGAGGATACTAACATTTATGCATATGTCGAACTAATTTTGATTAGGTCCATTTTAAAAGAATGATTTATCTATACACAGAACATAATCATATCGAATTTTATCCGGATATAATCATTTAATAACGAATTAAGTGATGTTATGTGATTTTCAGAAGTTAACCTTTTATGGGAGTTAAGATAACTTATGGACAGATCTGGAAAAATTTCCGTGAAGAATGATTTACACATTTATGTCTAATTTTATCCCGATAACTTTGATTATTAATGTGCATTTAAGTAATTTTCGGAAATGGCCCTTATATGGGAGTTATGACCAATTACGAACCGATAAGGAAAAAATTTCATATAATGATTTATATAAAAAAATCAAGTCGAATTTTACTCCAATAGATTAATGAAATATGAAATATTATGTAGGAGCTATTTAAAAATATGGACCGATCCGGAAAGAATTTGGTAGAAATATTTAGATGTTCACAAAACATATTCGAGTCGTACTTTATCCCGATAGCTTTATTATTCAAAGAAAAATATGAGTCTAAGTTATTTTCGTAAGTGGACAATATACGGAAGTGGGCCTTATATGGAAGCTATGACCAATAATGGACCGATCCGGGAAAAAAGTGGTAGAATGATTTATATGTACACAAAACATATTCAAGTCGAATTTTATCCCTATAGCTTTAGAATTCAATGATATATATGCGTTAAAGTGATTTTCGGAAGTGGACCTTACATGGGAGCTATGACCAATTATGGATCCATCCGGAAAAAGTTTCGTAGAGTGATTCATATTTAGACAAAATATTTGTGTCGAATTTTATCAAGATAGCTTTATTTGACAATGAAATATGTGCTTTTAAGTGATTTTCGGAAGTGGGCCTTATATGGGAGCTATGACCAATAGTGGACCGATCCGTAAAAAATTTGATAGAATGATTTGTATGTATACAAAACATATTCAAGTTGAATTTTATCTCTATAGCTTGAGAATTCAATGAAATGTATGCGATTAAGAGATTTTCGGAAGTGGTCCTTATATGAGAGCTATGACCAATTGTGGACCGACTGAGATCTACGTTGGTAGTATGATTTCTGTTCATATTATATTTGTATGTACAAAATTTTGTGTTGATACCGATATATTTGAGAGAGTTATTAATGATAAACAAATTTCTGGGAATATATACCTTTGTATGGGGGCTATGTGAAAATTTTTATCAATAATTTTGATTTTTAACACAATTAAACCCTGGGTAAAAAAAAATAATGTGTGACAAAATTCATGGAATTATCTTTTGTAGTTTCTGAGAAAACGACTTAAGAATTACGAAAAAACCCGTCATTTTTTCGAGGTAGTCTGAAATTTTTACTCATAACTTTTAACGTTGTGAACCGATTTTGATGATTTTCAATACCAAATTGCTTAGGATAACAATGAATATTTTTGGTGAATTTGGTTGATTTGTTTTGCTTAGTTTTAAGGTGAGCGTGTTTTAGGCAGACAGACGGACATAGCTAAATCGACTCAGAATTTGATAAGGACCCGGAATATATATATACTTTGCTGGCTCTCAGATGAATATTTCTTGGTGTTACATACGGAATGACAAACTTATATATACCCTCTATCACCACTGATGGTGGTGGAGGGTATAAAAAGTGAGCATAAGAAGAATCGTGACGTCACGGTCTAGTAGTTTTTGCATATTGTGATTGCAAAATTGGTGTAATAATAGCTTCACAAAAAGTGGGCGTAAAAAGGGGCGTGGCATCCAAAAGATCTTATATAGCCTATTGTTCGTTTTGGGGTTAGACCTATTAGCGGTCCAAATTTCATGTAAATCGGAATATGTACCTTTGTATAGTATGGGAGCTATGAGAAATTTTGAATCGATTGTTTTGAGTTTGAACATTTTTTATCCCTGGGTAAAGAAAATAAGGTGTGACAAAATTTATTCCATTATCTTTAGTAGTTTCCACAGTGGGGCAGAATCGAAATTTTTTGGAAATAAATCTGGCATTACTAAACGGCTGATCCGATCGGGATAAAATTTGGCGTGATCGTAGCCAAGGAGTATTCGAGTTTAAGTTTTGCAGATGAACCCCGCAGATGCCATTTTTTTGTTTTTCATCCAAATACTTTATATTTTCTGAAAGCGCTCGACGAGATCTTGAAAGACATGCTTGGACATGCTACTTATCTCTTATAATATCCGAGTTATAGGCATTTAAAAATTTAGTGATACAAAATTTACCATACCTTGGTCCGCCTTTTTTTGAATACCGGGCGTAATTTTGGACCAAATGGACTCAATTTTCAATTTCCAATAATATACAAAAAATTTCAGATCAATATCATTTACAGATCCAAAAATATACGTTTTTTAATTTAAAAATTCAAAAAATTTTAGATTTTTGCCGTTTTTTTTTTGCCAAAAATGTGTCTTAACTCTTTTATTAATAAAATAAAATTTTCTTTAAGAACATATAACAATTTTATAGTTTTCTAAAAGGTATCTTTACGCAGAACGCTTTGGCGTAAAAAACTTGTCCTATTTTTTGAAAATGTTGCCACTGCGTCCTTCCGAATATGACCTATTTTTTATCAAAACTTCAACTTTGGGCGACATGTTCTAAAATCCCAAAGCTGGGATCAGAAAACTGAAAGCAGTTTTGCAAACCTCAATATGTTTTATATTTACTCCAAAAGTATTTTCCCAGCCCTGAAAGAAATGTGGACCCTATGGGCAAAAAGGTAAAAATCCCATTTTTGGGATTTTCATTCCAATTTTTGGGAATTGCGGGATGCCCTTTGACCTTTTCAATTTTTTTATTTTCTTATTTGAAATGACAAATTTAACAAGCGTTCAAAATTTCAGGGAGTTTTGTTCATAAATAAAGATTTTGTCTTATATTACATATTTGTTAAATTTCTAAAACTATGATTTATATCAAAATTTTAATAGAGTCGCAGATATCTACAACAATTTAGTCCATATTTATCCCTTAATATCATTTTTTAGTTAGATATGGAAATTCTCGACTTTACAAAAAATTTCAAGCCAATATCTCAATTATATTCAAAAATATTTTCATTTAAACTTGTGTCCTTTAATTTCATCTTTTTCATATTTTAGTATTAAGTATGACAGAACATACATTTGGTGTTGAATAAAATATTTGGACAATTTTTAAAAATTATTTAGTTAATTATTTTATTAAAGACTATAACATTGTATATACAATAAAAAAATTATAATTTTATTATGAGCCACGCACAACAACACCTAAATCACCCCACACAAACCACCTTTCCCGCCCACCGAAATATAAAACACAATTTAATACAATATCATCAGTTAGTATAATAGCTTTTTTTATTTGAACTGTTTATCTTAAACATAATACAATTAATTCTTACAACCTACTTATGTAGTTAATTCCTAACACTACTTATTTTCTATTAAATAATCTGTCATATCGGTATACATATCCAGAAGGTAATATAAGTCCTTTAAATCTTCCTTGTTTTGAGATGATAGAGTTTCATAACAAATCCATCTTTTTCGCATAGTTGAAAGAACAGGATCAGAAGATAGATGTAAACTATTAAAAATATCTTCATTCTGTGATTGCCTGGAGCATTTTCTTGAGCTGAATAGTTGAACATGCTTAAAATCTCGATTCCTCGCTTCCTGGGCTTCTTCTGTTAACTCTCCAAGTGGAAGAATATTCGATTCAATTATTATTTGACCATGACACAATACTTTGTGTACTGTTGGTGTTAGTTCCCTCCATGGATACAGAGATACAAGTAATTTAGAAATTTCAGATGTATATTCCCCAAATCGATTTCCATTAATTTTATGTTTACTATTCAGTGCCATTAAAATAGTGTTAACTCTTCGAAGCAACTCCTTGTCGATTCCAGTTATTTTTGAAGTAATTTCAAAATCACGAAAAAACCTTCTCGCCGTATTACTGTCATTTGTACTACCGCAACTTGGAAGTGGTTTGTCGATGTTTAATCCCATCTGAACTTTAAATTCTTCTTGGATTCTGCTTTTTTCCGCAGCTCTCAGTTTTTTCAATTCTTAAATATTTTTTGTTGATTTAGTAAGATTCTCTGGCACACTTCTATATTTGAGGTCGTATGCTATGTGTAAAAAGTAATCCAAAAATCGTATTCTGGCATGAAGTGGTGAAATTCCGACAGACAGGACTTCTTCATTAATACTTCTGCTTTTGTTTATATTTGAGAATTGCGACTTTTTCTCATTACATATTGAGCATCTCCAGAAGGAAGAAGTTTCTGTTATGGCATTGCTGACCTTTCCATCAATCATTGTTAAGTTTAGCTAATATGATACGTTAATAGAGAATTCCTTTATTTTTATGCAAATGGGCTCCAGTGCATTTATTTCATCTTTTAAATATTCCACTAAATCTTTTGTTGTTTTCTTTGACTCCTTTATATATTCAAATCCAATGGGTCTACAAAAATTTTTTGAACCCGGAGTTGTATTGATCCATATATCTTCAAATGAATTTCCGATGCTTGACGATGATGGATTAAGGGAATATGAACGAATTCGTAATGACACTAATGATGACATAAATACACTTTTGTAGTCTGCTAATGTCCGACTTCCACAAGCTTGTTTGTATTCTGGAAGTGCTGATAAACCGTCACATCCCCACTTACACATTAAGACAACATCACAGTTATGAATTTTCCTTAGTTGGTCTTCTGAAAAGTCTGACACAATTCTTGATGCTGTGTTTTCGAGCAAAGATGATATATCAATACAAGCTTCCACATCACTAACAGCAATAGGTGATGGTAGGATAGTTTGTTTTTTTTTCCTGGATCGCCTTGTATGATGGTAATATATTGTGTCCTTTTTCATGCAGAGCTTTCCTTAATATTTGAGACCCAGTTCCAACATAAGCGCTATTGCTTCCTCTTCAGTAAAATTTGATTGTGATGTTGGAGTTGGTATACTTTCCACAATTCGCTTAAGTCGTTTTGGTGATGCATTAGGAAGAATAGTTGCAATATGTACGGCATCCATAGGTTGGTTTTCCTTTTTCAGCATTTCGTTAAATGTATCAGCAATTTCCTCATTTGAGATTGAAAAAAGTTTTTGTGTGACCCTCTTTTTTTTTGACCTTGAACATAAGTCTTCGTATGACTTGCAAGGCGCTCCTGTTGATGTGTTGTAAGTTGAGATTTCCGTAGTAGTTTCCATCCAACTACAAAACTTTAATCGAAATTTCTTTTGATTTCCATCCACAGACTTACTTTTTACATCAAAAAGTTTTCAATTTTTGATATGCCTGTTTTGTCTACTTTTCTACTATATGTAGTTTTTATATAATTTGAAATGTCTTCAATTCTTACTGGCCCTTTTGAAGATACACTCCATAAAACGGAACACAACTCTTCGTACTTTAATGTAATCTTCATTGTAGATTTATTAAATATGGTACTTAAAATCTGAGAAGTTTACTTATATACCAATTCTTGTCATTTCCGATACAGGTATTCCAAAGTAAAAAAATACGAATTGTCTACCTATTAACATTTAGGACTATATTACTATAATCTGTAATTCAGTCATTGATATTTATTATTAGTTAGGGATGCCAATCCCGAAATCCCGATACCGAAAATCCCGGGATTTTTCGGTATTGGCAAATCCCGAATCCCGGGATTTGGTAAATAAATCCCGGGATTTTTTCGGGATTAGGATTTGTTTCAAAAAACTGTTTTTATTTTCTTTTTTTGAGCCATAATTTTCATTAATTTGAAAATTACGATCTTATTTTATTTTTGACTCATGCAAAACAAAATTCCGCAGAGCTAATTTTATACATATTTGAACCTTTTATTTTTTAAAGTGGTATGAGTCCATACACATAGCACATATAAATTTATTTATTCACTTCGTTTTTATACCTTACACCACTTTAGTGGGGAGGGTATATTGGGTTTGTGCTGATGTTTTGTTACACACAATAATATTGGTCCTATACCTTAAAGTATACCAATCGGCTCAGAATCATTTTCTGAGTCGATTTAGCTATGTCCGTCCGTCCGTGTAAACCTTGTAATCAAAGTACATCAATTTTGAAGATAATTCAATGAAATTTAGCATGATCTTCTATTGTACTTGAGACGGATCCTATTGAAAATGGATAACATCGGTCCAATATTTGACCTAGCCCCCATACAACTGAACCCCCCAAATAGGGTTTTTAAGTTCATAATTATGTTCAATATACTCGTAACTCGACAAAAAGCTGCAAAACCAAGTTCTATACTAGCCTTCATGACCCTGATGTATTTTTTGATGATGCGGCCTCATTTGACCCTAGCCCTATGCAAAGCCCCCTTCGAAATATGACTTAAATGTACACAATTTTATTCAACAATATATATAGCTAAATTATATCTGAGGCAAGGTACAATTCAACTTAGATGCTTTATTATGAACAATAAATCACATTTTATTTTTGTAACTGGTGTAGGGTATTATATGGTAGGCTTCGCCCAACTATAACTTTTTACTTGTTAGCACATTGCAATGTTGGTCGTAGACCGACCCAAAAAGTATACACATTCTGTATCTGTAAGCTGAAAACACGAGTTAGAAGACTCATTCTATTTGGGCTGCAAATTTGGACCAAAATTGACACAAAAAAACCTAATTGGACCTCCTCTGAAAATCATATTGATGCTGATATTAATATCAATACATTACAATATTTTGATGGTGGGTATTTAATTTCGGCACAGTCGAATACAAACTTTATTTTTCAATACTAGAGGATTTTACATTTCTAACTTTCTACAAATCTGAATGATACCGGTAAAGGTAAATTACCTTGTTCTGAATGCACCTAAAATTTTAAATTAATACTACGAATATAATAATGTGTTCCAAAACTAATATGTATTTTGAGTAAAATTCCAAATATTTTTCAAAGAATAGGTTCTAAATTGATGTTTGAATAATTGAATTGGTATCTGTTATAATTATTAGTTCACATGGAACAGTATGAGGTTTTAAAAAGTGCTTATGTCTAATTTCGGAACTTGATATTTATTTTTATTTAGGAAGTAAGTATGTATTTAAAAAGTTTCAGAAATTATGCCATTCTGAAAGTTTTTATTTAAAAATTGGAATTAATTGGATTGTTTTAATTTAAATATATCTTCTGTCTGTTAAATTTCCACAAAATTAAACAATTTTCTTTACAAATATGATGATTTAAAGATTTTCATATATAAAATAATTAAATTCATGTAATCCCGAAATCCCGTAAAATCCCGAAATACCGAAAAATCCCGGGATCCCGAAAAATCCCGGGATCCCGAAATATCCCGGGATCCCGGGATTGCAATTTGCAAAATCCCGAATCCCGGGATTTGTAAAAGCCAGTCCCGTTTGGCATCCCTATTATTAGTGAATGAATCGAAATTATCATTACCTGTATATTTTTACCTACATGATCATAAACGAAACAGAACGAAATGATCTGTCGAAAAAAATTAGGTAAAAAATAGTTATAAATTTCTGTAAATTTAAGCATAATAGGACCTTTCAGTTATAAGGATAAGCAAACAAATAGAAAATTAATTAATACTATATGAAAAATATGAAATTAAAGGATACAGGTTTAAATGAACATACCCTACACCACTTTAGTGGTGTAGGGTATAATATACCCTGGATTTGTGCTGATGTTTGTAACGCACAATAATATTGGTCCTATACCCACCTTAAAGTATACCAATCGGCTTAGAATCATTTTCTGTGTCGATTTAGCTATGTCCGTCCGTCCGTCCGTCCGTCCGTCCGTCCGTCCGTCCGTCCGTCTGTCCGTCTGTCCGTCCGTCCGTCTGTCCGTCCATGTAAACCTTGTAATCAAACTACAGGTCGCAATTTTGAAGATAATTCAATGAAATTTGGCACATGATCTTCTATTGGCCCAGGGACGAAGCCTATTGAAAATGGTTAATATTGGTCCATTATTTCACCTAGCCCCCATACAACTGAGCCCACGAATAGGGCTTGTAAACCTTGTAATCAAACTACAGGTCTCAATTTTGAAGATAATTCAATGAAATTTGGCACATGATCTTCTATTGTCCCAGAGACGAAGCCTATTGAAAATGGTTAACATCGGTCCATTTTCTCATCTAGCCCCCATACAACTGAACCCCCGAATAGGGCTTGTAAACCTTGTAATCAAACTACAGGTCGCAATTTTGAAGATAATTCAATGAAATTTGGCACATGATCTTCTATGGTACCGGAAACGAAGCTTATTGAAAATGGTTAACATCGGTCCATTATTTCACCTAGACCCCATACAACTGAAAACGACGAATAGGGATTTTAAGTTTATAATTATGTTTAATATACTCGTATCTCGACAAAAAGCTGCAAAACCAAGTTCTATACTAGCCTTGATGACTCGCATGAATTTTATAATTATAGGGTCTCATTTGACCATAGCCCCTATACAAATCCCCCTTCAAAATTTGACTTAAATGTCCACAATTTTATTCAACAATAAATGGCTTAAGTATATGTATCTGACACAAGTCAACTTAAATGCTTTATTATGAAAACTAAATCACATTTCATTTTTGTAACAGGTGTAGGGTATTATATGGTCGGCCTCGCCCGACTATAACTTCTTACTTGTTTTTGTATCACTTTGCTACCAAAAATTGCAGTCATATATGTTCGTATTAAAAAAGTTCACGCACCAAATGTCTGTCCGTCTGTTTTTTAAAATACATTTTTTGAAGGCTCCATAATTCTCGGGAATCCAAATCTTAAATAATATAGAAATGTTTTTTTAAGAACTTAGCCGTTTAAAACCAGTAAAATCGGTCAATAATAATCGGAGATATGGTCAAAAAAAATATGATCAACAAATATATTTTATGGACTTTTTGATTTAGGGATGTAAAATAGTACATTTGCGTAAAAATCAATGTCCAGAGATATAGGCAGTCATGAGTCGCGATATGACAAAAGTATACTTATACAGTATATTAATATTAAAATTTTAAAATAATAAGAAAACATGTTAGAGTGCTATATTCGGCTGAGCCGAATCTTAAATACCCTCCACCAGCTAATTTTATATTAATATTTTTTAATTGATCAAATATTAGTAGAAATAAGTTTTCTCATGTCTGAAATAGAAAAACCCCAAGATTTAAACAGCTTAAATCTGTTACAATTCCAAGATTTATTGAACATTACAAACCCCATTTTCTTTTATATTTTTATAGCGCCCCAAGATATGCTTTAACGATATTTAATAATGTGCATGTGTGAGAAAGATTTAAGGATTTTCAAAATACATATATATAATTTTGTTCTACACAAATTGATAATGGAAGTAGTTAAATACGGTTAAATTGCTTTTAGGGGCAGGACTTAGTTTGGGAGATATGACCAATCATAGACCGATCGTAAAAAATTCTTTAAGCAAAATTTCTGTACATAAAAGCTATATTTCAGTCAAATTTTGTATCTATATCGTAATTTAGTAATAAGTAATGTGTGCTCAAGTGATTTTCTGAAGGGACACTTGCATGGGACCGACCGCACCCATGTTATGGACCGATCGTGAACAAATCTTGAAATAGAATTTTTGTATACCAAAGTAATATTTGTGTAAAATTTTGTATCAATTGCTTTATTTGGTAATGAGTAATGTGCGTTTAAGATATTTTCGTAAAAGGACTTGTGTGGGAGCTGTGAACAATTATGTATATAAAGACAAAATTTCAAAATTCTGTATCTATATCATTACTTAGTAATGAATATTGTGCTTTTAAGTGATTTTCTGGAGGGGACCTAGTATGAGAGCTATGACCAAATATGGACCAATCGTTAAACAATTTTATAGTGTTATTTATGTATATTAGAGCAATATTTGTGCTAGGGATACCAATCCCGAAAATCCCGGGATTTTTCGGGATTAGAAAATCCCGAATCCCGGGATTTGCAAAATAAAACCTGGGATTTTTTCGGGATTAGGATATCCCGAATCCCGGGATTTTTCAAAATGAATCCCGGGATTTATTACTAAAAAATTTTTTAAATTCTTTTTTGAGCCATAATTTCATTCAATTCGCTTCAAAATTACGAACAAAATTCAGCACAGCTATTCTTGTACATTTTGAACCTTTTATTTTTTAGAGTGGTATGATACCAAATATATTACATACAAATTTATTTTTTCATTTCGTCGTAGTATACACATTCTTTGTCTAAAGTAGACACAAATTTGGAACAAAATTAACACAAGAAATCCTAAAAGCACCTCCTCTGAAAACCAAATATATGCCAATGTTAATATCAATACATTACAATCAGCTATTTGATGAGATTTATTATACCCTACACCACTTTAGTGGGGAGGGTATATTAGGTTTGTGCTGTTGTTTGTAACATACAAAAATATTCGTCCTATACCCACCTTAAAGTATACCAATCGGCTTAGAATCGTTTTCTGAGTTGATTTTCAAGATAATTGGATGAAATTTGGCACACACTCTTTTTTTGACCCAAGGACGAAGCCTATTGAAGATGGTTAAAATCGGTCCATTATTTCACCTAGCCCCCATAAAACAGAACCCCCCGAAAAGGGCTTCTGAGCTCATAATTATGTTAAATATACCTGTATATCGATAAAAAGCAGCACAACTAAGTTTTATACAAGCCTTGATGACATTGATAAATTTCATAAAGATCGGGCCTCATTTGACCCTAGCTCCCATACAAAGCCCCCTTCCAAAAATTACTTGAATGTCCAATTAACTTATAAACACAAATATCGCGATGAAATTCAGCACAAATAAATATTATATAAATATAAATATATTTACAAAACTTTATAGGGCTAGGTCCATATTTGCCCCTAGCCCCATATAAAGCATCTTTCAGAAAATTAGTTTTTCATCCATAAATTGCTTAAATGTATCTGAACAATGAATTATTATGTAAAATAAATCACATTTAATATTCATAACTGGTGTAGGGTATCATATGGTCGGTCACGCCCGACTATACTTTCTTACTTTTTTATACCCTCCACCACCATCAGTGGTGATAGAGGGTATATATAACTTTGTCATTCCGTGTGTAACACCAAAAAATATTCATCTGAGACCCAACAAAGTATATATATTCTGGGTCCTTATGGAATTCTGAGTCGATTTAGCTATGTCCGTCCGTCCGTCTGTCTGTGTAAAACACGCTAAAGTTAAAACGAAGCAATATAATTTAACCAAATTCATCCAAAATTTTCATTATTATCCGGTACAGTTTGGTATTGAAAATGAGCAAAATCGGTTCACATCGGGAAAAGTTATGAATCAAAATTTAAAACAACCTCGAAAAAAATAAGCATTTTTTACACATTCTAATGTAATTTTCTCGAAAACTATGTAAGATAATTCCATGAAAATCATCATACATTCGTTTCTACACAAGATCCTTGATCCTTGCAGAAAATTGCCAGAATCGGTGCACAATTTCATATACCTCCCATACAAAAGTACATATTCCCGGAAAATGGCTTTTTTGTTAATAACTTCCGTCAGAATGTCGATATCTTCACAAAGTTTTACAAATTAAAATCTCTAATCTGGATCGGTCCATAATTGGACATAGCTCTCATACAAGGTCCCCTCCCGAAATTCACTTAAATGCGCATAACTCATTACTAAATTAATATATCCATACAAAATTTGGTATAAGTATTGCACATATGCATAGAAATATTACTGTGAAAGTTTTTTCCGATCGGTCCATAATTGGTCATAGCTCCCATACAAGGTCCCCTCCCGAAAATCACTTTAAAGCGCATAACTCATTACTAAATTAAGATATCCATATAAAATTTGGTATAGGTATTATACATATGCACAAAAACATTACTGTGAAATGTTTTTCCGATCGGTCCATAATTGGTCATAGCTCCCATACAAGGTCCCCTCCCAAAAATCACTTAAACGCGCATAACTCATTACTAAATTAAGATATCCATATAATGTTTGGCATAAGTATTGCCCATATGCATAGAAATATTACTGTGAAAGTTTTTTTCTGATCGGTCCATAATTGGTCATAGCTCCCATACAAGGTCCCCTCCGAAAATTCACTTAAACGCGCATAACTCATTACTTAATTAAGATATCCATATAAAATTTGGTACAAGTATTACACATATGCACAGAAACATTACTGTGAAAGTTTTTTCCGATCGGTCCATAATTGGTCATAGCTCCCATACAAGGTCCCCTCCCGAAAATCACTTAAACGCGCGTAACTCATTACTTAATTAAGATATAAAGTTTGGAACAAGTATTGCTTATATGCACAGAAATATTACTGAAACATTTTTTTCCGATCGGTCCATAACTAGTCATAGCTCCTATACAAGGTCCCTTCCCGAAAATCACTTAAACGCACATAACTCATTACTAAATATAAAGTTTGGCAGAAGTATTGCTCATATACAGAGAAATATTACTGTGAAATTGCTTTCTTATCGGTCCATAATTGATCATAGCTGCTATACAAGGTGCCTTTCAGAAAACACTGAAAGGCACATAACTCATTACCAAATAGTGATACCCATAAAATATTTGGCATTAATACTATTTTTGTACACATAAATGTTATTTCAACATTTTTTCACGATTAGTCCAACCTTGGTCATAGCTCCCATACAAGGTCCCTCCCGAAAATCACTTAAACGAACATAATTCATTACCAAATATTGATAGCCATACATTTAGCAAAATTATTGCTCTTATATACATAAATTACACTATAAAATTGTTTTACGATCGGTCCATATTTGGTCATAGCTCTCATACTAGGTCCCCTCCAGAAAATCACTTAAATGCACAATATTCATTACCAAATAATGATATAGATACAGAATTTTGAAATTTTGTCTTTATATACATAATTCGTCATAGCTCCCATACAAGGTCCTTTTACGAAAATCTCTTAAACGCACATTACTCATTACCAAATAAAGCTATTGATACAAAATTTGCCACAAATATTAGTTTTGTATACAAAAATTCTATTTCAAGATTTTTCACGATCGGCTCATAACATGGGTGCGGTCGGTCCCATACAAGGTTCCCTTCCGAAAATCACTTAAACACACGTTACTTATTACTAAATTACGATATAGATATAAAATTTTACTGAAATATAGCTTTTATGTACAGAAATTTAGCTTAAAGAATTTTTTACGATCGGACTATAATTGGTCATATCTAGTTCCTGCCCCTGAAAGCACTTTAACCGTATTTAACTAGTTGCATTATCAATTTGTGTAGATTATATATATGTATTTTGAAAATCCTTTAATTTTTCACACACATGCATACATGCAAATTACTAAATATCGTTAAGCGCTATAAAAATATAAAGAAAATTGTGTTTGTAATGTTCAATAAATCTTGGAATTGTAATAGATTTAAGCTGTTTAAATCTTGGGATTTTTCTATTTAAGACATGAGAAAATTTATTTCTACAAATATTTGATCAATTAGAAAAGTATTAATATAAAAGTAGCTGGTGGAGGGTATTTAAGATTCGGCTCAGCCGAATTTAGCACTCTAACTTGTTTTAAAATAGAATCGATTTGAATCTACAAAAATAATACAAAAATTGTGTAATATTAAATTTCTGCGGCTTTTCATACAAATTATCATATTTTTTTAAATTTGATTCTCTTAAATGGAAAGTATTTTGCTGTCTGCGTAGTATTTTGCAATAATAAACCATTCCTCGATTGAAATTAATCATACCTTTTCAAATCTATTCGAATTCCATTTCAAATTGTTCGAATTCCATCACATACCGGAATATTTATTTATTTTATTTCGGCACAGTCAAATATAAAATAAATTTTTAAATGATATCTAGAAGGTTTTGCATTACAACCCAGCAAAAAAAGAACTTCCAAAGAAGCGAAGAAGAAGTAGAATTTACTCCATGAAAGTACAGAAAAAGAGCTGAAGAAGTGATGATTTTTAACACAGGCTTGTCATAGGAGGGATGTCCTTTTTATTTGATTCCAAATTCACTACTTCTGAAGTCATTCTCAAGAAGTAATTTTTATGATCTTTTTTTGGAAATTATTCGGAAGTGAAATTGTATTATTATAGAATTCAACTAATTTGCCTTAAATAATTTTAACATTAATGAGGGTAATAGATACATATAATAAAACAGAAGCCCGAAAGTAAAATTTTTTATCTCCCAATAATGTAAGAACAAAAAAATATCTTCAGCTTTGAAAAAATATTATTATTTTCCAATCTTCGGAAGTCTTTAAACATCACTTCCTTAGAAGGTTAAAAAATTCACTTAGTGCTACTTTTAAAGTGGTGATAAATGGTATTCTTTTGGAAGTACTTCGTTTTATTTTTGCTGGGATGCTTTCTACAAATCTGAGTGATAACAGTAAAGGTAAATTAAATTGTTCTGGATGTAGATAACATGTTCCAAAGAAAAGGTTCATTTATGATCTAAATTGATATTCGAAGGATTGAACGATATATTTATTATAACCTACACCACTACAGTGGGGAGGGTATTATACATTTGTGCTGATGTTTGTAACGCATAAAAATATTGGTCCTACACCCACCTTAAAGTATACCGATCGAATCAGAATCGCTTTCAACCATTAGTATCGCGATGACATTCAGCATAACTAACCTTTATATAAAATTACATGCCTCTTCCCAATTGTTTGAGGATCGGCCCATATTTGACCCTAGCTCCCGTATAAAGCCTGTTTTAGAAATTTAGTTTTTCATCAATAAATTGCTTAAATACATCGGAATTAAGGTAAAATTCAACAATTTTTTTATGAAAAATAAATAATTTATCTTCTGTCGATTAATTTTCACAAGATTAAACAATTTTCTTCACAAACATGAAGATTTCAGATTTTCATGTATGAAATAATTAAATTTATGTAATCCCGAAATCCTGTAAAATCCCGAAAAATCCCGGGATCCCGAAATATCCCGGGATTGCAATTTTCAAAATCCCGAATCCCGGGATTTGTAAAAGCCAGTCCCGTTTGGCATCCCTAATTTGTGCCAAATGTATGGATATCAATATTTTGTAATGAGTTATGTGCGTTTAAGTGATTTTCGGGTGAGAACCTTGTATGGGAGCTATGACCAAAGATGAACCGATCGTGAACAAATTTTGAAATAACATTTCTGTGTACAAAAATAGTATGTATGCCAAATTTTTTTTTGGGTATCACTATTTGGTAATGAGTTATGTGCCTTTAAGTTAGGCTTGCCAGACGTACTGTTTTCAGCAGTACGCGTACTTTTTTTTAGTAATTGTACTTTTAACTGCATAACCCCTAAAGAAGTACGCAAATGTACTTCTTTTTAGTATTTGTACTTCTTTTTGTACTTTTTTTTTTTGTATTTTACCATAATTTTATAGGTATAAATATAACCATAGACAATTATTCTACTTATAGAATCGCTATTTAAGGACTTAATAGATATTTCTCATCCATTTGATATGAGGTTTGGATGCCTTTGTCATGTATTAAATAATACATTTATTAAAAATGCTTTAAAGTTATTAACATTTGATTTAGACATCAATGTAATGAAAGTTTTTAATGAATTTTCGAAATAAAAAAATTTGAAATCTGAAGGACATGCTCCGTCATGTACCATTCGATGACTTTATCCATCCCCACTGTGGAACGATTTAAAGAAAAACTATCCTGCCATTCTATTTTTTTCGTAAATGAAGTATCTGAGGAAGTTGGAAGAAACTTATTGAATTGTAATAATTGATATGTTTTAAATAAAAAAGAGCTAAATGACAAATTTGAATATCATAATATAATTTTATGGGTTTTTAGAACGTTTTTCTATCAACAATATATCAGTTCGAGTTCTCGGTAATTTGTAACAATTTGTTGCTATATTCCGTTCGCGTACTTTAAAAAATTTGCAACGAGAGAGTATGAGAATGATAAATATGACAGTTTGTTGATAGAGAATTTTTTACTGGATATTTTTTCTCCAGTAAAAGATATCAAACATATGAATGTTCACAACATATTATTGATATTTAAAAATGTAAACAAACCAAACAAAACAAAAATTTGGTGAATCCGACATTTTTTAAAGAAAAAATATAAATTAGTAACACACGAATATTAAAAAATGATTTGTAATTATAAATTTATTTCTCATAAATTAGTTTTCAATTGAGTTTGTTGTGAAAAATCATAAAAACCTACATATATCAATATAGCGTTTTTAGAACAATTTAATTTTTTTTAAATAAACAATTGTACTTTTTTCTACTCAATTGTACTGATTTTTTAACTACGATGTACGTTTTTTGTTGATTTCAAATCTGGCAAGCCTACTTTAAGTGTTTTTCTGAAAGGGACCTTTCATGGGAACTATGATCAATTATGGACCGATAGGAAAACAATTTCACAGTAATATTTCTGTGTATATGAGCAATACTTGTGTCAAACTTTATATGGATGTTTTAATTTAGCAATGAGTTATGGGCGTTTAAGTGATTTTCGGGTGGGGACCTTGTATGGGAGCTATGATCAATTATGGACCGAACGGAAAAACTTTCACAGTAATATTTCTGTGCATATGAGCAATACTTATTCCAAATTTTATATGGATATCTTAATTTAGTAATGAGTTATGCGCGTTTAAGTGATTTTCGGGAGGGAACCTTGTATGGGAGCTATGTCCAATTATGGACCGATCCAGAAAATTTTTTCTCTGAATGAATTCTATTGACATAAGATTTTAATTTGTGAAATTTTATGAAGATATCAACATTCTGACGGAAGTTATTAACAAAAAACTCATTTTCCGGGAATATGTACTTTTGTATGGGAGGTATATGAAATTATGGACCGATTCTAGCAATTTTCCGCAGGAATCAAGATCTTGTGTAGAAACGAATGTATTATGATTTTCATGAAATTATCTTGCATAGTTTTCCAGAAAATTACATCAGAATGTGTTGTAAACGTTTCCCTGGTCATGAACTAAAACTTTTAACTTGTAAACCCTGTAACCCCTTAATTGTCATTTGCTTTTCTTTGTACTAATTATTATATTCCCTTTTCGTAAAATATTAACCGACATTGATGTGTCATTGAAGTCACATTAATTTGACACTTGATATAGAAGTAACGATTATTAAAAAAAAGGACAGTTAATATAGAGAAGTCATAGAGTAAAGATTAAAATAAAGAGTTATTTCTTAGAATAAATAAAACGTGTTTCAATTTGGAAGCTTAAAATTGTAATTCTACAATCAGAAGTGGGATACGTAAGAAAAATCCCTATTCGTAAATATTATATTTTTCTTATTACTACGCAAAAAAAAATAAATAAATAAAATGAATAACGATGGAGAAAACCATAAAGATGATGAGGGTGCAGCCAATACACCGTTCTTGAGAACTCCACAAGATACTAAACCCGTTAATGTTCCAACAGCTAGAGATAGTGGCATACGAGTGTCCACTGACGACAGCTCAATTTTGTCTTTGCTGTTGCAACAAAATCAAATGCTCATTAACACGCTACGTTCTGAGAGGAGTTCATACCACGTTATGCCAGACCTCAACAACACTATTAAAAAATTCAACGGGAAAAAGTCCCCATCAGAAGCAAAGGATTGGCTTGCGTCCAGATTCCTTTCGTCTAGAAGGTGCATCCTTAAATTGGTACCATGCTGCTGAATTTTAATGTTGGTCAGACTTCGAAGATGAATTTAAAGACACATTTATTGGCCGTCAATCGACAGCTGAACTTTGGGAAAAAATTTCTGAAAGGCGTCAACATGATTATGAAGACATCACAGATTATTTCATTGATAAATTGCGACACAACAACTTGGTCTAGAGTTCGACGATTCCAGAAAATTCATCATCAAAGGTATAAAATCAATTGATCTAAGAAAATTTCTTTTACAGAGACAACACATCACGTTTAACGACATTATATCTAATATCCGAGACTATATTGATGCTGGATGTGCAGATGAGGATTTCGTCGTAGGTAAAACGGAGCCACAACGATTTCAACAAAGAGGGAAATTGGACAGTGTGCAAACCTGTAGCAAATGCGGAAAATACGGTCAGTTTGCGCGCTTTTGTAAAGCTGAAGCGTCTACGTTAAAATGTTACCGTTGTGAAGGTGTTGGCCATGTCAAAAAGTTTTGTAACGCGCCTATAAAATGCCTCAAATGTCACCAAGAAGGTCATGTACAGAATATGTGCCCAGCCAAAAATAAAAATGTTGCACCGGATTCGATGCCAAGTAATACCCGTAATACTGTGAAAAACAATGCTAACGTAGTTACTACTACCACCTCCACCACCATTGATACCACATCCAATAGTAAATATTTTCAAGAAGCATTCGTTAACGGACAAGTTGTCAAAGCTTACATCGACCCAGGAAGTGCTGTAAATATGATGCCCGAATCTACAATAAAGCACCTTAAACTTGAATATAGCAGGCCAGAGAGTATTGTGCGAATACAAGGCTTTGGTAATGGATCGGTTACTCCAACTGGTGTTTTAAATGTCAACCTTAAAGTAGACCAGGCAGCCGCCGACGTAGAAATATTTGTAGTCAAAGACGAAGAACTAAATATTCCACTATTAGTAGGACAACCCTTTATAGAAAAAGAATACATAACTATGGTACATCGTGGTAAAACATTACGTTTCTTTGAAGAGAATATAGACGATGAACCAGATGATTGCCTACAAAATATGGAAGTGCCAGTATTGCCAAAAACTGATGTTAAATTGTGGGCTAAAGAAGCTACAGTCATCCCTTCAAAATACGTTGGCTTTATATCTACCTATAATAACTTTCCTAAGGCCACAAGCCTATTCATTGAAAATAAACAAAATAAATTTGGTGCTCTTATACCAAACTGCGTAATAAATAATGATAATGGTGAGTTTTACATTCCTGTAATGAATATTACTCAACAAGACATAAAGTTTGAAAAAAATGAAACAATAACTAGCGGTAAAATTTGTGTTGAACAACAAAATAAACTAGAAGAATTGAGTGATAACGAAGATGACAAAAATGAGAGTATGCGAAAGAGATTTATTGTTACAAACAAGCGCAAAAAACTTTGATTTTAATGAAATACAAATTGGTGAACAAGTAAGTGAGGAAGGAAGAAAACAGCTTAAGAGAATTATCTCAGAAAACATCTCATGGTTTTCTTATAATTTGAGTGAATTAGGAACAACAAAAGATGTTGAGTTTAAAATAGAATTAACAAATAAAGAGCCTATTACTTTTCGTCCATATCGTTTGAGTTATTCTGAGAGAGAGTATGTCAGAAGAGAAATTGAGTCAATGAAAAGTGCTGGAATTATTTGTGATTCTGAGTCAAACTATTCGAGTCCCATTTTATTTGTAAATAAAAAGAACGGCGAAAAACGTATTTGTATTGATTATAGAGCATTAAACAAAGTAACAAAAAAAAGCAATACACATTGGATATGAAAAGTGGGTACCATCAAATACCTGTGAGCAAAGAATCGAGACATCTTACAGCATTTGTGACGCCAGATGGGCATTTCGAGTTTTTGCGTATGCCATTTGGAGTTTGTAATGGGCCCGCCGTTTTTCAACAATTAATAAACAAAGTATTGGGACCATTACGCTTTACCATTGCAATGGCATATTTTGATGATATTCTTATACCAGCTGATTCTGAAGAAGAAGGTTTGGAAAACTTAAAAGTAATACTTGAAGTGCTAAATAAAGCGAATCTAAAACTAAATTTAATCAAATGTAAATTTCTTTTAAAAAAAATAGAATATCTTGGTTTCGAAATACAGCGTGGTATAATACGACCATCAGAAGACAAAATAAGAAGTGTAGCCCAGTTTCCCACTCCATCAAATGTGCATAACGTAAGACAATTTATTGGTCTCGCAAGTTATTTTCGGCAATTTATACAGAATTTTGGAATAATGGCGAAACCTCTAACGATTTTGACCCGTAAAAATGCACAATGGAATTGGACTACAAAAGAAGAGGAAGCTTTTAAAATAATTAAAGAAAAATTGATTTCTCGTCCCACGTTAGCTATGTATTCGCCTGGCGCAAGAACAGAGGTACATACTGACGCTTGTCAAATTGGTTTTGGCGGAATTTTACTTCAAGAACAAAATTATAAAAAACTCCACCCTATCGCATATATAAGTAAACAAACAACGCCAGAGGAAAGCAGATATCATTCAACCGAGTTGGAGACTCTTGCCGTTGTTTGGACACTACAAAAACTTCGAGTATATTTAATTGGTGTAAACTTTATTGTTGTTACAGATTGTAATGCCGTAAGAAGTACGTTGTCAAAAAAGGATATTATACCCCGTATTGGCCGATGGTGGCTTCGTCTTCAGGAGTTTCAATTCGAAATTATTCATCGATCCGGAAATAAAATGCAGCATGTTGACTCATTAAGCCGTAATCCAACAGGGGGTGCACAAGAGGTCGCAACAGTGGCTGATGTTTGTTCCCTTTATAATACTTTAAGTGAGAGTGATTGGTTAACGTTGCTGCAACAAACAGACCCTGCTGTCATTGAAATTGTTAAATCGTTAAAGAAAACAACGGATTTAGATGACATCGATAAAACCGTAAAATCAAATTATGTACTGAAAAATAATGTGGTGTTTAGAGTGGTTGGCGAAGATCAAAAGTTTTATGTTCCTCGTAAAGCAAGGTGGAAAATTGTTAATAATTATCACGATAACTTTGCACATATTGGCACCGAAAAAACAGTATCTAAAATCAAAGAGCACTATTGATTCCCTAGGATGAAAAATTATGTGAAAAACTATATTGGAGCTTGTGCTGAATGTTTGTATCATAAGGAACCAGGAGGAAAGAAACCGGGTATGTTACATCCAATCGACAAAATCGGAACACCGTTCCACACCGTTCATTTAGACCACTTAGGTCCCTTTGCTAAAAGCACAAAAGGCAACTCGTATATTCTAGCGGCTATTGATGGCTTTACAAAGTTCTGTTTGTTAAAACCTGTGCGCAATACAAAATCAAGTACAACAGTACGAGTCATTGAAGAAATGGTTGCTTTGTTCGGGACTCCAGTAAGGTTTATTACCGATCTTGGTACCAGCTTTACGGGTTCTCCATTCGTTGATTTTTGTAAAAATAGCAACATCATCCATGTTAAAAACGCTACAGCAACACCTAGAGCAAATGGACAAATAGAGAGATTAAATAGAAGCATTACTCCTATGATCGCAACTATGAGTAAACGCCCAGACAACAAAGATTGGGACAATTTCGTTGGCATTACCGAGTATAGTTTAAACAACACCTACCACCGAACGATTAAAACAACACCCTTCAAGTTACTTTTAAGTTACTCTCCCAGAAATAATTCTGGTGGTGTGTTAGAAGATGCACTACGGCAACAACCAACAAGTACAATGGATGAAGAACGCGAGCGTGCATTACAAGATATTATCGAGCAACAAAAAAAGCAAAAACATGTCTATGATAAAGCGGGATGTGATGCCGTTTCATATATCCCAGGAGATTATGTTATGATCAAAAGAATCACGATGCCGGGAGTTGGTGAATCATCTAAACTACTACCACACTACAAAGGCCCCTATGTTATTACCGATGTTTTGCCGAATGATCGCTATAGAGTTTCTGATATTCCTGGTTTGAAACGAACACAAAAATTCTATGATGGTGTTGTAGCTGTGGATCAAATCAAACGAGTGCTTTCTCCCGATGAAGACAGTGATGGTCACAATGACGTTGATGACTCCCTGGAATCTGAAGACGGCGTGAATACTACGCGTAAAAGCAAACGTTTAATGAAATTGAGGACGATTCCTCATGAAGGATGGCCGAATGTAAACGTTTCCCTGGTCATGAACTAAAACTTTTAACTTGTAAACCCTGTAACCCCTTAATTGTCATTTGCTTTTCTTTGTACTAATTATTATATTCCCTTTTCTTAAAATATTAACTGACATTGATCTGTCATTGAAGTCACATTAATTTGACACTTGATATAGAAGTAACGATTATTAAAAAAAGGGCAGTTAATAGAGAGAAGTCATAGAGTAAAGATTTAAATAAAGAGTTATTTCTTAGAATAAATAAAACATGTTTCAATTTGGAAGCTTAAAATTGTAATTCTACAGTGTAAAAAATGCTTATTTTTTTCGGAGTTGTTTTAAATTTTGATTCATAACTTTTCCAGATGTGAACCGATTTTGCTCATTGTCAATACCAAACTGTACCGGATAATAATGAATATTTTGGCTGAATTTCGTTAATTTCTATTGCTTCGTTTTAACGTGAGCGTGTTTTACACAGATAGAAGGGAATGGACTCAGAATGTCATAAGGACCCAGAACATATATACTTTCTTGGGTCTCAGATGAATTTTTCTTAGTGTTACACACGGAATGATAAACTTATATATACCCTCTATCACCACTGATGGTGGTGGTGGGTATAAAAAGGACAATTTTTTGAGGTTGTCTCAAATTTTTACTCATAACTCTGAACCTATTTCACCGATCTTGCTGATTGGATCAAAACCAAGCTGCTTAGGATTGCGATGAATATTTTAAGTGAATTTCATAAAGTTCCGTTGCTTCGTTTTAACGTGAGCGTGTTTTATACTTGGTTGGGTCTCAAATGAATATTTCTCGGTGTTACAAACGGAATGACAAACTTATATATACCCTCTATCACCACTGATGGTAGTGGAGGGTATAAAGAGATATTTTTGAGATTGCTTAATGCATTGTTAAAGGCAAAGTAATCCTTTAAAGTTGTAAGCATTCACTTAATGCTTTGATTGTTTCAATCATCGACTTAATTGATTTCTAATAAATTTTTAACCCAACTGTTTATTTCATTTGATTAATAAACTAATTAAAATGCAAGTTTTATTTTATTAAATATTTAATTTATCCAATTAATGAATAAATTAATTTTAAATTTTAAGTTTAATTACTGATGTTAATTGTTTTAATTATTTCTTTAATTGGAAAAAAATATTTTTTACAAATTTCATAATTGATATCATCATTTTGTTGATAGGTGCAAAACTTTTTGATACAATTATTTTGATAATTAAAACACATTTTCAGTTTTTTCTGTGTTAAGGTAAAAATTAAAATGCTTTATTATTAAAAAATAATCAACATTTGCAACATAATCACTGGTGTAGGGCATCATATGGTTGGTCATGCCCAACTATAATTTTTTTCTTGTTTATTTATTTGTTTGTATTTTGTTTAATATATTTTGTATTTCAGAAGTCGATGTACAACATTTATTAAGAAAATCACGTCAGAGAGGAACCTTTCCCTCTTTAATGATGTTTTGCAAAACATTTTTGAAAAACACATTTTTTGACCGATTACGGAAAAATATTAATAAAAAAATATATTTTTCTAAAATTTCATAAAAGTACAAAAAATGTAGCAAAGGAACACATAATTAGCCTCTTTTCCCCTATAGGGGTGGACTTTCGAATACACATATCTCTGAAACTAAAAACTCATCGTCTAAAATATTTTTACTTTAAAACAATAAAAAATCAGACTATTTCGAAACGAAACTTTGCTACATAATAATAATATTTCAGACACTTTAAAAGCATAATCAGAAATGTTTTTGCTTGAGTATTATAAAATTGATTTCTTAAAACTATTTTATTTTTCATATTTTTTCAGTAATAGTAATTTATATCTAAGAAACATTGATTTTTTAAAATAATAATAAAAAGTATTTTTTATAAAGTACATTACAGTTCGGCCAATCTGACAATTTGATTGACCTCAATCAAAAAACAATATCAAAAAAATAATAATGAAGTGTGTGGCAAATAATACATAAAAATTTAATTTTTTGTCACCCATTTTCTAAGACGTTTAGCTTCTACAATGCCTTTATAAGGAATTTGAGTAAGTTGACAATTATCAATATCTTTTATAATATAGCGATCGTTAGATAATACCTTGTCCACAATTAAAGGTCCTCGATATTTTTCAATAAATTTTTTATTCTTACCCACAGTATTAACAGTATTCATGACTACAACATAATCTCCTGTGATAATTGTCAACTTACTCAAATTCCTTATAAAGGTATTGTAGAAGCTAAACGTCTTAGAAAATGGGTGACACCAAATTAATTTTATCTGTATTATTTGTTTCCTGTTTAGAATCAAATATGCATACATTTTCATTATCTAATCGTTTAACATGAATTAGATTTATATTAAATTTTTCCATAAAATTCCTACCCAAAATCATTGAAATTTTAATATAATTTTCTGGTATTATAATTAATTCAATAGATTTAACTATATTTTGAAATTTAACTTGACACGAAATTATGCCATACATTTTCATATTACAATTTCCGATTCCAACATAGCGGGTTGGAAGTAGATCTTCAGAAAGTTGAATAGATTTTGGCACAATTGCTTTCGAAATTAAATTAATTGGGTTACCCTAATCAAATAAACATGAAACATTAACATAATTAGCATATTTGTTTCTTAAAGGTAGGAAAAATGCCACACTCACCATTAACATTGGATCAACAACAACAACTTCATTAGAACTAACAACATCTTCTAGAAAAACTGAAGCTGAAATATTTTGACCCATTTGTTGGCAAATGAAACATGAACCTGGAGGACGTATGGGTTTCGGATATGAACTTTTCCTATGTCCAAATTGAGTGCAATTGAAACAGCGCACAGTGGTATAGGAAAAAAAAGAGGGAAATAATTCGGTAACTTCTAAACGGTTAATCCGATTTTAATGAAATTTGGTATGCACAAAGAGGAGGTGTTGTCGAGTTTAGGTTTTGAATTTGGACCTTATAGGCCAACCAGGGGCCCGGCGGGGGGTCCACAAATTAGGACACCTCGGCTATATTAAATTTTTAAAACGATTAAAAACTTTAGTTTTTTTGATAATAGCGGGTCCAAATATTCCCGATTTTCGTCATTTTTTTTTATTCGCTTAACAACAAGTTTATATATCAAGCAGTGAAAGAATTATGTAAAAATCATGACTGAGTCCAAAGTTATAGGTATTTTAATTTAAAAAATAAAAAAAGGCGATTTTTTGTCATTTTTTTGGGAAAAAAATATCTTTTTCTTTTTAAGTTATCTAAAAAGTTTCTAAGAAGATGTATATAGAATTTATACTTTTTGGAAAGCTGACTTTACATAAAGTACGATAAATGAAACAAAACCTAAAATTTTTGATACCGAGGGGACCAGGTCCATCCAAAAAAACCCTATTTTTTTATGGAAAATTCAATTTTGAGCAAAAATTCTCAAATCGCATAGTCCATATCAAATTATAGTGACCTGTTTTATATGAACCAATATGTTCTTAATAATTTTGTAACGGATTTCGATAACCCCGCCCCTGGTATGGATATAATAGGCAAAAAAACAAAAAATCCCATTTTTGGGATTTTTTAAAACTTTTTTGGGAATTCCGGGATTTCTAATAAGAAAATTCGAAATTTTTATTTAATTTTGGATTTTAAGTAAAAAAATCTACCTAACTGTAAAATTTCATCAAAAAATATTCATAAATAAAATTGTACAAAACTCGTTATTTTGTTTAATAAATATTTATTTTAAAATAAAATAAATATTTTAATCAACTTATAATTTCTCAGGAAGAGAAATTATAAGTTGGTGAGGTTTGTTGCTTGAAATAAAGAAATGGGAAAAAGAAAAAAAAAAACCAAAGAGATTAGTTTTTTATAATAAAGTTTTTATTAAGCAAGAGATGCTTACCCTTTGACTGTTGGTTTTGAACTTGAACTTTAATTTTATATTTTTATGCCTTGAAGGCTTTTTTAAACAACGTTATAACGGTTTAATTCTTTTCGTTAAGTTTAACATAAGTTTTTTATACAATGTTAAGAATAGTGTTTACAATTCGTTAAAAAAAAAACGCGATTTTCATTTAACGAAAGAAAAGAAAGAAAACTTATAACTACTTATAATACTAAATACAATTCATTTATATAATTCATTTCATATAATTCATTTTAATACTAAAAAAATACGTTATTTTAATTTATACATGGCGCCCCTCGTTGCACTTGTGCAAATTATGGTTCGGAGGAGGCGCATAGTACCACGGCTAAGGACCGGATCGCCTCGGACAGAATCCTTTGATTGGGAGCCGGTGGCTGGTTGTGGTTTTGGTTGTTGTTGTTGGTGTCGGTTGTTGGTGCGATTGTTGAGGTGGGTGTTGGTGCGATTGTTGATGTGGGAGTTGGTGCGATTGCGGCGGCGGATGGCGTGGTGCCTTATGCGGGATGGAGAACGTTCTGCTAGTGGTGCCATTTCTCAAGTTGGTGGAGCGGCGTTTTTTGCTGTTGTTGCCGTTTCTGGTGTGGCCTGAAGTGGTGGACCGGATGGCTGCCACTGCAGACACCCCATTCCGGACGGGTGAGCCGGTAGTTCCTTGGTCGATCTCCCAGCCGTTCGTGCACACTACGCCTTACGGTGCGATTGCGTCTGTTGGGGTGCAGCAGCGTGTGGTGCAATTGTTGACAATATAGGCAGGTGTCACTGCTGCTGCAGTCAGCCACGACGTGTGTCCTTGCCAGACAATTAACGCAGTAGTGGAGGCTACGCGCTACCTGGTTCCGCTGAGTCGGCCCCATGGCCAGGAAACTCCGACAGAATCGGAGAGAGTGGTAGCGGTAGCACAGTTGGCACTGGTGAACGGCTGGGTTACGTGGACGTTGATTCGGCATACTGGAAGTAGAAACAAATATTATTTAAGTGAACTATGCAAAGTTACAATGGAGAAATATCTGCAATATGGGATAGAGATTGGGAGGATTGTATGTAATTATTAATGTAGATTAATTTACAATTGCTTTCTACTTGCCGCGAACCACATAATTACGAAATGACATTATTGGCTTAAGAATTATTATAGGGCAAGTAGCATAATTTCGTTATGGGACGAGTTATAGTCCCGTTTTGAGTCCGAACGTCTACTACTCGTACGTAATGATCAGTACCACTATGAACCTTTTCAATTCGACCTAGCCGCCACTCGCAAGGGGGCAAAAGATCATCCATTACTACCACAAAGTCACCTATTTTTAAATTGGGAGTAGAAAATTTCCATTTATATCTTTTATGCATGGATTTTAAATATTCTTCTTTCCATTGTAGGGACAGCTTGTGATGAATAGCTTTAATTTTTTCCCATCGGTTGATTAATGATAAATTATCAGTTGTTTGTTCAGGAAAAGACATAATTGGACCACCTCGAAGGAAATGTCCGGGGGTCAAGGCAGTTAGATCGCTAGGGTCTTCGGATAACGAAGAAATCGGCCGCGAATTTAGAACTCCTTCAATTCGTGCTAATAACGTTGTGAACTCTTCGAAATTAAAGCGATAGGCTCCTGCTACTCGTTTTAAGTGGAATTTGAAACTCTTGACCGCAGCTTCCCAGAGACCTCCCATGTGAGGAGCCTGTGGGGGGATAAAAGACCATTCAAACCCGTGGGAAATGTATTTTTGCGCTATATCTTGAGATGTAGTGTTGATGAATGTGGTGAATTCCCGACGGAGAGTTCGGTTTGCACCTACGAAGTTTCGTCCATTATCAGAAACTAGTCGCTGTGGAAGACCACGTCGTCCTATAAAACGAGAAAATGTTGCTTGGAAAGCGGGAGTTGAAAGACTTGAGCATGGTTCCAAATGGATTGCTTTGGTGGCAAAGCATATAAAAACGCAGACATAGCCTTTTACGATTGCGGCTCTTCTGAGACTGGAACTTTTTAGTTCAAAAGGCCCTGCGAAGTCAATGCCGGTAACATTGAAAGGGAAAGAATACGTACAGCGATCAGGAGGTAGAGGTGCCATTATTTGAGAGCACGCTTGGCGTTTATGTATGATGCACGGTTTACAATATCTGATCACCTTCTTTACCCGAAGTTTTAGTCGAGAGATGTAGAATTCCGTTTGTATCATTCGACACATTAGACTGCATTACACCGTGAGCTAGAAATTCATGTAAATGTAATAGATATAATTCGCAAAGTCGAGAATCTCGTGGTAATATTATTGGAAATCGTTCTTTAAAGGGTAGTGAAGAGTTGGCTAATCGACCGTTAACTCTTAAAATACCTTCTTGATCTAATAATGGATTGAGAGTAAATAATGAAGAACCTTTTGGAATTGGCTCCGATTTTAAAAGAGCTTCATATTCTATCGGATAGCGTGTTTTCTGAGCAAGTATTATTAGTCTGGAATTGACTGATTTAATTTCTTCTTGACCAAGTTTAGTATTATTATATTGTAGAGAAAAATTTGGATTCGCAAATGAACTTTTAAATCGTCTTATGTATCGGAAGACGTATGCTAAAACTCTTAGTGCTCGAGTATAAGAGGAGAATCTTTTAAGTATATCTTCTGGAATTATAGAAGTATGAAAACTATTGGTTTGAGTTTGTAATGTTATATTTTCCATATCGCTTTTGGGATTTTCTTCATAGCGTTTAAGCGAATTTAATGGGTTATTCCGTGGCCATTCAGTTTTTGGATGTATTAGCCAAGCAGGCCCATGCCACCAAAGAGAGTTGCCGATGAGATCCTGAGGTCTACAACCTCTTGAGCCTAAGTCAGCAGGATTACAATGTGTTGGTACATGACGCCATTTTGCATTGGGAAGTAAGTGTATGAATTTGTCCGATACGATTAGCCACATAAATTTCCTTCCAAGTAGCTGGTGGTTTTGCTAGCCATCCTAAGACAATTGATGAATCACACCATAGATTTATTTCGGTCTCAGCTAGGTTAAGTGAAGTTATGGTATGATGTACTAGTTTTGCGAGCATAACGCTACCAGACAGTTCAAGTCGAGGTAATGTGATTGCTGATAAAGGGGCTACTTTTGTTTTGGCTACCAACAGATTGGAGAAGACGACTAAAGAAGACGTTTCTATGCGTATATAAATGGCAGCACAATAGGCTAATTTTGATGCGTCACAGAACCCATGTATTTGAATATTGTCCACGGGAGTGAACTGAATCCAACGAGGAATTTGGATTTCTTGAATTTTTTGTAAATCAGTGATAATTTCATTCCAGATTCGGAGAGAATCTGGACTTACCATATCATCCCAATCAATTTTTTCTAGCCATAGTTGTTGAATTAGAAGTTTTCCTTTGACCACTACTGGAGATATCCAACCGGCGGGGTCAAACAACTTGGCAACGGACGATACTATTTTTCTTTTTGTTATTTGAGATGCCTGAGGGATAGGCTCAAAATAATAACTGAAGGAATCAGTTACTGCGTTCCAACGAATGCCAAGAGCTTTCATTGTACTAGCGTCGTGAAATTTGAGAAAGTCTGAATCATATAAGTCTTCTTTGGGAAAAGAAGTTAACAACTGGGAGTTGTTTGCCGTGATCTTTTTTAGTAAAAGACCTGCGGATTCGAGCGTTTTAATAAGTTGAGCCTGTGCTTCTAATGCATTTTCTATAGAATGACCTCCTGTAAGAATGTCATCGACATATGTTTCTTTTTGCAGTATTGCTGCAGCTTTTGGAAATTGATCTTTATAATCTGATGCTAATTGAAGTAATGTTCTAATGGCAAGGAAAGGCGCGCAATTTACCCCAAATGTAACGGTCTTCATTTGATAATCTTTGATAGCCTCCCGGGGGGACTTTTGGAAAAGTATTCGCTGGAATGGTCTGTCTCTTGGATCTACTAATATTTGACGATACATTTTTTGTATGTCACCGTTAAACACAAACTTATAAAATCGCCAGTTTATTATTACTGTCATAAGATCTGCTTGTAGTGTGGGACCTGTGTATAACACATCATTAAGTGAAAAACCCGATTTTGTTCTACGGGACGCATTGAACACTACTCTAACTTTTGTTGTCTTACTTTCTGGGCGATGTGGGGAGATAAAACGAGTCGCATTTTTCATTTGAGAAGAATTCCTTTGACGTTGTCTCTTCCATGTGATCTAAGGTAATGTATTCTTTGAGAACTTCATTATATTGATTCTGTAGTAGAGGATTTTTTGTTAATGTTTGCTCCAGACGAACATACTGACTTAGAGCAACAAATCTTGATGGGCCAAGGAATCTAGTCTCTGGAAAATCTTGTCGGAATGGCAATCTTACCATGTAACGACCATTTGGTAAACGCTTCGTCGTTTGGGAGTAGAATTGTTCGCAATATTCATCTTCAGAGGAGATTGGACGGGCCGAAGGTAACTCTTCCTGCTCCCAGAACTTCCGAATCAATTTATCTAAATCATTTTCTTCTGCTGATTTGACACTTGTTGAAAACGAAAATATAGGTTTTGTTTGAACTGAACCACTTAGGACCCATCCAAATACGGTTCTGTATGCTGTGGCCGAACCACACACATCTCGTCTAATTCCATCCAGATTTATAAAACGTTCGCTATCATTTCCCAGAACTAAGTCAATAGGCGAAGATATATTAAAATGAGGATCGGCTAGATCAAGATCAGCAAGTTTAGCTGTATTTGCAACGTTAAAGGAGGTGGAGGGAATTTGGTTCGTTACTTTTGGTAATACAGTAGCTGTTACTGGAAGTCTGAAATTCTTTATTTTTGATACCAAGACTATGTCACATTCCTTTTCTGCCGTTTGACATTGGCCTCCAATTCCGATAATCTCAGAATAAGACTTTCTTGATGGTAAATTGAGCCGTCTTTGAATCTTTTCCGAGAGAAAAGTTCTTTCGGAACCGGGGTCTATTAGCGCACGGATTGTGAATAGTTCCCCTCTAGATTCAATCTGCACTAATGCCGTTCGCAATAAAATATTTGTGCTGTCTGTAGCATAGTTTGCATTAATCTTAGGTTTCATTGTCTGTGAAGTAGACGGTTCTTGATCGTCTTTATTTAAATCATAAGATTGATTAGTTGAGGCTTTGGGATCAGACTTATTGTGCGGATTTGTTTGACCATTTTTGGTCTGATCGTTATTTTTTCGAAAAGGATTAAATGATCGCATGTGAAGCAATGTATGATGACGTTTGTTACAATTTAGACAAGTACTTCTGCTGGTGCAGTGTTTTTTAGTGTGGGAAGGTAAGAGACAATTGTTGCAATATTAATTCTTGAATATGAAATCTACTCTTTCTTGAATAGAGAGTTTACGAAATTGAGGACAGATTCTTAAGTTGTGATCCTTTTCACACATTTTGAATTTCAAATCAAGCCTTTCCTGGGATGCGTACATCTGAATCGGCGATTTAGAATCACTGTTGCTAAGAGAAGGAGATTTTGCAACCTTTATAGTCGAAATTCTTTCTACTACTTCGCATCTTTTTAAGAGAAAATCACTTAAATCTGACCAAGGTGGTAATTCTCTGCTGGCATTTAGAGACTGTTCCCAATGCGCTAACGTTTCGTGAGGTAACTTCGAGTAAACTAAGTTAACTAACATTGGATCCCAACCATCTGTTGACACACCTAACCCCTGAAGCATTGCTAAGCTATCTGTTACGGAACTGTGGATTCTTTGTAGAGACTCGCTGTCTTCCTTCACGGCAAGTTGCGATACGTTTTCGTATCGCAACTTGAGTGCATTCCAGGCTAGTTCGAAATTGTCGTCGGTAAGTGTAAACCTTTTTACAATCGCCCCAGCCGTATCAGTTGTTATGTTTCTAAGATGATAGAGTTTTTCCGCGTTTGTGAGTCTTGGATGATTGATGTAGACTGCCGTGAACATATCTCGAAATGCCGGCCAATCCTCATAACCTCCAGAAAAAACTTGGGTATCGCATGGAGGAAGCTTTAATCCAGAATTGCAGTTACCATTCGGTGGACTTGAAACTACAGGGCCTATACTATCACGCGCTTCAATACTAATTTTCGTTGGTTTTATCAGATTGAGAATTTTCGATATTGCTAAATAATATATATCAACACACGAATCATATTGCTCTTGGGCCGTGGCTTTAATTTCCTCACTCAGCTCGGAAAGCATAAGTTCTTCGTATGATTTTTCTACTTTTCCCCAGCGAGAATCAATATCTTTCATTCTAATGTCTAAAATAGCATCCGCTTGATTAGCGAGATCTTGATCGTCATTTTTCTTGCAAAGTAAGATCAGGGTATTTGCATCGAATGCAAACCGATTCTGAAGGTTTGCCATATTTTTTTTTTAAGTTTATTTATTTTTGTGAATTGGAAACTCACGGATTAATATTTAATTCTTTAGGATTTAAATTATTTGCTTTGTAAAAGCACGTTGTGTTTATGTGAATCGGAAACTCACTTATTATCACTGAGTTCTTTTATAATCGAATTATTTGCTTCGTAAAAGCACGTTGTGAATCGTAAATTCACTGATTATTATAGAATTGAGATTTTTAATAAAATAATTTTGCTTCGTAAAAGCACTGTGTGAATCGTAAATTCACTGATTATTATTGAATTCTTTGTAATTCGAATTTCAATAATTCCAAAGTAATCCTTTCCTTGGATTTCTTTTGATGAGATTGTAAGAATCTTTAATGTAGAATAGTGGACTGTATAATTGTAATAGTAATTGGATATCTAAGTCACTTAATTAATCAGATGTTTCATAAGATATGCCGTTTTGTCAAAGAGTATTCTAAAAAAAAATATTTCTTGCTTAATTGTAAAACAAGAAACTACTTTAAAGAAAATATATTCTTTAAAGATTACCGCTAGACAAGATATGAGATTTTTTAATCTCTCTTTTTTTTAAATATTTTGGTTATAAGCAAGCAATTGCTTTATTTTGAAAATGTTGTTAATTGTAAAAATCTTCGTAAATTTTGTTGAACCAAATCTAGTATATTAAAAGCAAGCAATTGCTTTATTTTTTAACGATGGTAGATTGCCAAAGTTTCCAAAAATTTTTGTAAAAATTTTCTTTTTTATGCATTAAAACAAGCAATTGCTTTATATATTTTTTAAATTTTAAGTTTCAAAAAAAAAAAAAAAAAAAGTTTTTTTCTTTTTTGAATTAATAATTGCCAAAAATTTTAGAAAATTTATTTTTTTTTCTATGTATTAACAGCAAGCAATTGCTTTATATAGTTTTTTCTCCCAAAAAAAAAATTTAAATTTCAAAAAATTTTTCCTTAAATTGCAAAAATTTTAGAAAATTTTGTAAAAAATTTCTTTTTATGTATTAAAAGCAAGAAATTGCTTTATATTTTTGTTGTTTAAATTTAATTAATTTTTTCCTTATAAATTGCCAAAAATTTTAGAAAATTTTGTAAAAAATTTCTTTTTATGTATTAAAAGCAAGCAATTGCTTTATATTTTTGTTGTTTAAATTTAATTAATTTTTTCCTTATAAATTGCCAAAAATTTTAGAAAATTTTGTAAAAAATTTCTTTTTATGTATTAAAAGCAAGCAATTGCTTTATATTTTTGTTGTTTAAATTTAATTAATTTTTTCCTTATAAATTGCCAAAAATTTTAGAAAATTTTGTAAAAAAATTCTTTTTATGTATTAAAAGCAAGCAATTGCTTTATTTTGGATTTCACAAAAAAAATTTGTTTGTTTTTTTTTTAATTGCCGAAAATTCCATAGAAAGCTGTAAATTTTTTCCAATTTGTGCCAAAAACTTTTTTTTTTAATTTGATTTTCTTTTTTTTTGAATGTTTTTGTTAGTTTGTGCCAAAAAATAGTTTTAAAAAAAAAAAATTTCGGTTTCTTTTTCGTGTATAGGCAAGCAATTGCCTTATTATTAATTTCTTATTTTGCCAAAAATAAATTTTTTTTTTTATAAAAAGAGTAACTATTTTCTTTCGAGAATTTAAAAATTTTTTTTGTTATTATTTCCAAAACCTTATTTAGACTTTATGTAGACCTGTTTTTTCTTCACTGTGCACTTAAATTGTCTTATCCAAAGAGATTTGGATTTTTAAGATCTCTGATCACTTATTTCACAAATCTTAGAATTAATTTCTTTTATTTTTTCTTAGTTGACATAAAAATAAACAACACACCACCGAAGAGCTTTAAATTCACTATATGCTTTTACAACTGTATTAATTTCTCTTTATTCCAACTCCTCTTAACTGCTGATAAATTTTTTCGTCGCTATGTATTTTCCTTGTAATGTAGTTTTCTTTATTATATTTTTAAGTTAAGATTACTTTCTGCTTTATTGAGAACAATTAATTCGTTTAATATTCTTTTAATATCAGTCATTTTCGTTTCTCAGTAAATTTAAATTTTTCACAGAATCTTTTATTGATATGACCCACTGTGCTTGTTTTCGTTGTTTTCTTTTTCTTCGTTCACAGTTATATTAGAAGCAGAATAAAGAGAGTATGATTATTATTATTATTACTCAGCTGTTATGTTTAAGAGTAACCAATTGTGTGTGCGTGTGTATGTATATACTACGTTAATAATTCTCTTTTGATAATTATTCTCTTTTGTTAATAACTTTTTTGATCACATTTATCTTGAAAAAGGTGGTGGTTTTTTATACTTCTTATGCACTCTTAACAAAATTTTTTTGCAAATTTAAATAAAAGAAATTATTCACTTTTTTCACAGATATGTTTAGGAAGAAAATTATATATTTTTTTTTCGGCAATTTAAATACACTTTAAAAGATTCTTTTTATTTTGTTAATATTCCGACATTTTTATCTTGGAAATTTGTGGCATTTTTGGAAAATTAAAATTTTTCGCCATCTTTTTTTTAAAAAAAAATTTATTTTTTGGAATTTTGCACTTTTCAGTTCTTTATAATTTTTCCCATATGAAAAAAATTTTTGGATTTTCACGGCACTTTTCCAATTCTTTTTTTTATAAGAATTTTTGGCTTTCCACGGCACTTTTCCAGATTTTTTTATGAAAATTCTTTTTTTAATTTTTCTTTGGCAAATTATAAAATTTTGGCTTAGTACAACATTGGCAATTTTCACTTGGCAATTTTTTCACATAACATTAAAATTTCATGAATACTCACTTTGGTTCAGCTTTTGTTTTACTTGCTTGATTTTCCGTTGGCAAAACGTTGATGGGAACAACTTCAAATTCTTGAGAACTTCTAGATGTGTCCAAGCCACTGGTTGAACCTCTGAAGGCGAGAAGGATCATGTACAAAACTCGTTATTTTGTTTAATAAATATTAATTTTAAAATAAAATAAATATTTTAATCAACTTATAATTTCTCAGGAAGAGAAATTATAAGTTGGTGAGGTTTGTTTCTTGAAATAAAGAAATGGGAAAAGGAAAAAAACCAAAGAGATTAGTTTTTTATAATAAAGTTTTTCGTTAGTTTTCGTTAAGTTTAACATAAGTTTTTTATACAATGTTAAGAATAGTGTTTACAATTCATTAAAAAAAACGCGATTTTCATTTAACGAAAGAAAAGAAAGAAAACTTATAACTACTTATAATACTAAATACAATTCATTTATATAATTCATTTCATATAATTCATTTTAATACTAAAAAAATACGTTATGTTAATTTATACAAAAATTTTTATTGCAATTTGAAAAATTTGTATCTTCGCAAAAACTGAATAAAAAACATTTTTTAATTTTTTTTAAAAAAAGTATTCCGCGAATTTTTTAATTTTCAAAAATTATATACAGTTTTGAAAAATAGACAAAATTACCTTTCCCTTGATATATAACATGCCTACCTAATGTTTTTTAAGTGACAAATTAATTAGGGAAAACTAAACATCTTTTAGAAAATTTACCTAGCACTATTATTTTCATCCATATATGTAACAAATTTAAGAGTTAACCTTATGAGGAGATTCTATATACGAAATTTTTTTTAAATCGGAACTCAAATGAAGAAATAGGATCGTTTTAAAAATTTAACATAGCCGAGGTGTCCTAATTTGAGGACCCCCCGCCGGGCCCCTGGTTGGCCTATAAGGTCCAAATTCAAAACCTAAACTCGACAACACCTCCTCTTTGTGCATACCAAATGTCATTAAAATCGGATTAACCGTTTAGAAGTTACCGAATTATTTCCCTCTTTTTTCCCTATACCACTGTGCAGCGTATAGAATCTTGATTATTGTTGTTAGTTGGCTTTTTTACATGTGTTTTCCCTTGAGGCTTTTCATACAATCTATTACGACGCGTCGTATCGCGATATAAATGATAACAAGAGTATCTAAAATTAGTATGAAATATTTTTCTCAGCATTAAATATTAAGATTATCCAGCCATGTCCATCCGAATGTCTGTTGAAATTACGATAGAGTGAACGGGATCAGCTAGAGGGCTGAAATTACAGAAATATATTCTATGTTGGTAAGGTTTGTTTAGTATTGGGTGCTATATAATACTATTCATTGTAAAATTAAATTTTTTAAATGTATGATAAATTATTACGAGTATTAAATATTAAGATTATTGTATAAATCATAAAAATTTTACACTTTACATAAACAAACAAATTATTATCGCGTTTTAATATATGCAAAATAATAGGGAAACGTGTTAAAATTTTTTTCAGCATAAATATGTTTGCATTCTGGAATTGCATACAGTATATTTTCAAACTTAAAACTAACTGATGGTCTTAAATTTTCCTACACTACTGATGGTCTTTTACATTTCGAGTATATACAATTTTTACTGTCGATTATAGTAGTTTCTCTTATTATTTATAAATATAAGTGGAGTTAAATTGGCCCATAGTATTGTTTCAATTAATAAAGATGGTGCATGTCTTTTTGGGTCCATATCCTACATTTTGTATGATTGCAAAATATTTGCAACAGAAATTCGTAAGGAAATTGTGTGGTAGATAATTGGGAAGAATTGAAAATAATGACACAGAAGTTTTCAGGAAATTTATCAGGAGAGCATTTTGATATATATATTCCATGTGAATCGCAAATGGTTTCGCGGAAACGTGGAGCCAGATTTTCAGGGAATATAAGAAAAAAACAATTGAATGATGCTGCAAAAACGTATGCAAAAAAAAACCTGAAATACATAGAGATGCTGCGGCAAAATATCAGGAAAACAATCCAGAAGCTCATAGAGAAGCAGTTATATCAGGGGAAAAATGCAGAACAACACAGAGCAACTGCTATAATTTATCAGGCACAAAATCCAGAGCAACACAGAGCTTCCGTTGCAATCTATCAATCGCAAAATCCAGAGCAACACAGAGCAGTTGCGTCAGCCTCTCAAAAGAGACACCCTCAAACTCATAGAGCAACAGTGGTCACATACCAACAAAACAACCCAAATTCTCATAGAATAAACCAAACACAATATAGAGAACAACGGTCGCTTCCATGGAGAATTAAAGTAAATTCTGTTATGGAATACAATCCTGACATATATTATGAAATTAACCAAACTACAGATATTGGAAAAATGAACAATAAGTGCAAGAATTGTAACGCTCTAAAGTGGAAAGATGAATCATCTGGAATGTGCTGCAATGGAGGGAAAGTTCAACTAGAAGCATTAGGAAACCAACCTGATTTACTCCACAGTTTACTAATGGACAACCACCCTGAACATAAGCACTTCATGAACAATATAAGAAAATATAATGGTTGCTTTAAGGAAATTGTGTGGTAGATAATTGGGAAGAATTGAAAATAATGACACAGAAGTTTTCAGGAAATTTATCAGGAGAGCATTTTGATATATATATTCCATGTGAATCGCAAATGGTTTCGCGGAAACGTGGAGCCAGATTTTCAGGGAATATAAGAAAAAAACAATTGAATGATGCTGCAAAAACGTATGCAAAAAAAAAAAAACCTGAAATACATAGAGATGCTGCGGCAAAATATCAGGAAAACAATCCAGAAGCTCATAGAGAAGCAGTTATATCAGGGGAAAAATGCAGAACAACACAGAGCAACTGCTATAATTTATCAGGCACAAAATCCAGAGCAACACAGAGCTTCCGTTGCAATCTATCAATCGCAAAATCCAGAGCAACACAGAGCAGTTGCGTCAGCCTCTCAAAAGAGACACCCTCAAACTCATAGAGCAACAGTGGTCACATACCAACAAAACAACCCAAATTCTCATAGAATAAACCAAACACAATATAGAGAACAACGGTCGCTTCCATGGAGAATTAAAGTAAATTCTGCTATGGAATACAATCCTGACATATATTATGAAATTAACCAAACTACAGATATTGGAAAAATGAACAATAAGTGCAAGAATTGTAACGCTCTAAAGTGGAAAGATGAATCATCTGGAATGTGCTGCAATGGAGGGAAAGTTCAACTAGAAGCATTAGGAAACCAACCTGATTTACTCCACAGTTTACTAATGGACAACCACCCTGAACATAAGCACTTCATGAACAATATAAGAAAATATAATGGTTGCTTTAAGGAAATTGTGTGGTAGATAATTGGGAAGAATTGAAAATAATGACACAGAAGTTTTCAGGAAATTTATCAGGAGAGCATTTTGATATATATATTCCATGTGAATCGCAAATGGTTTCGCGGAAACGTGGAGCCAGATTTTCAGGGAATATAAGAAAAAAACAATTGAATGATGCTGCAAAAACGTATGCAAAAAAAAAAAACCTGAAATACATAGAGATGCTGCGGCAAAATATCAGGAAAACAATCCAGAAGCTCATAGAGAAGCAGTTATATCAGGGGAAAAATGCAGAACAACACAGAGCAACTGCTATAATTTATCAGGCACAAAATCCAGAGCAACACAGAGCTTCCGTTGCAATCTATCAATCGCAAAATCCAGAGCAACACAGAGCAGTTGCGTCAGCCTCTCAAAAGAGACACCCTCAAACTCATAGAGCAACAGTGGTCACATACCAACAAAACAACCCAAATTCTCATAGAATAAACCAAACACAATATAGAGAACAACGGTCGCTTCCATGGAGAATTAAAGTAAATTCTGCTATGGAATACAATCCTGACATATATTATGAAATTAACCAAACTACAGATATTGGAAAAATGAACAATAAGTGCAAGAATTGTAACGCTCTAAAGTGGAAAGATGAATCATCTGGAATGTGCTGCAATGGAGGGAAAGTTCAACTAGAAGCATTAGGAAACCAACCTGATTTACTCCACAGTTTACTAATGGACAACCACCCTGAACATAAGCACTTCATGAACAATATAAGAAAATATAATGGTTGCTTTCAAATGACGTCGTTTGGAGCACGGCATATTTTCCAAGATGGCTTCATGCCGACGTTTAAAGTGCAAGGTCAAGTTTATCACCTGGTGGGAAGCTTATTGCCTTTACATGAAAATCCACAGTTCTTGCAAATATATTTTGTTGGTGAAGATGAAAGAGAAGCAAATTTAAGATGTCAGAACTTTCCTGAAATAAAACATGGATTGGTTAAACAACTACAAAGACTGATGCACGAAGTAAACCAATTAATAAGGGATTTTAAGACAACAATTGAAAATGTTCCACAACAATGTGAATCATTTGATGTAATTATCAATGTTGATAAAAAAGCAGCGGAATCTCATTCAGGTCGTTTCAATGCACCGACATGTACAGAGGTAGAGTTAGTAATTGTAGGTCAGCAGTTTGAAAAAAGAGAAGCCATGATAATCAATTGCAAAGAATAAGTGAGTTACATCGTTCCTATGATGCTTTACAATATTATTCTGCAGGGGCGAAGATGGATATTGTATAAATATTCCTTTACGAGACCCCATAACAAAACTTCCAATCCCTAAAAAGGCAGTGTCTGTAGCAAGCTACTACGCATATTGCTTGATGATTCGAGATAATTTTTTTCGCTACCGCTCCCTCTTTAGTCAATTCTTAGTTGATATGTATGCAAAAATTGAGACCGAAAGATTAAATTTCATACGAAATCATCAAAAAGAACTCAGATCAAAAAATTGCGTTCAGTTAAGAGACGCTGTAGGACGACAAGACACTAATGGTTGTAACGGACCGACCACGAAGGCTTCAATTATCTAGAGGCTGTGCTACCTTTAATACCGGACGTGCTCAGGGAAATTGGGATGGTGTTCTTGCCACTATATAATTGAACTAAGTTTGGTATATAATTTATTTAAAACTTAGGTAGCATAATTTCCAAACAGACAAACAATATAACAAAAAAATTACAAAATAAAAATGAATTTAGAAACTTTGAAGAAGAGGACCAGATGTCATTACCTCTTCAATGATCTTTACCCACCCTGCCATGCTATCTCAACAATATTCTGGATAGCCCTAATACCAACCTACTTGACGTTCACCTTAACTTTTCATGGAATTATTTAAAAATGAATTTAATCGGACAGTTTCATAATATAAATATACATTAACAGTATTTATTTAAAAGTAATAAAGAAATAAAAATTTAAATCTAATTAAATAATTACATTATTTTAAATATAAGTATTTATATTTATAATCAAAATTTGAATATTGAGTAAAATAAAATGTTTATTTTAAGGGTTGTTTTTACAATAAATGAGTGAATAAGTAAATTTTCAATACTTATTCAAAAACTCACCAGTTTCAAAATCCAACGATGTCATCAGGCCTTAATTATTACTTATTTTAATTAATTATTATGTAATCAAATTTTAGTTTTCACTCAAATATGTACCAGATTATGATTATTGTGTAAGTTAAAAATAATAAAGTTAAACAAAATTTATAATAATTATTATTTAAATTTTTTATTATTAAAATTAATGTAACAATTTAAATGTAATAGTGGATAAAATTTTAGTTATTTTTGTTTAAGTTTTAGTTTTAGATTATGTTTAAGGTAAGTTTTTCTGGCAAGATATTTCAAATGCAATTCTGCCATCCCAGAAGCCCCAAGACCGCCACGATATTATATAAAGAGTATTTCACTTCAAAATAAAAAAGTTGATGGCTCTCTTAACAAAAGGACACATATTCGGCAAAAGCGCGGACTACCTCACGTTCACCTATTGGTATGGTTGGTATGTCGTATTAAATCTAATATGATAGACAATGTTATTATCGCAGAAATACCAAACCCATATACAGATCCCACTTTACACGAAATAGTAAAAACTAATATGATTCATGGGCTATGTGGTGCATTCAATAACAATTCTCCATGTATAAAGGAAGGTGCATGTAGCAAGCATTATCCTCGATCACTATTAAATGAAACACAGACAGGAGATGATGGTTATCCAAAATATCGAAGAAGATCCACGGAAGATGGAGGCTTCACTGTCAGGATTAAAGAAATGGTGCTTGACAACCGTTGGGTAGTTCCATATAATCCAGTTTTATTGCGCATTTTTGGAGCACAATTTAATGTTGAGATTTGCAACTCCATAAAGTCCATCAAATATATTTGCAAGTATGTAAATAAGGGAGGCGATCAAGCTGCTTTTGCTTTAGAAAATGATAAAGATGAAATAAAAATGTACGAATCAGGTCGCTATATTAGTTCCTCTGAAGCGGTTTGGAGAATATTCGCATTCCCAATTCATGAAAGATATCCCCCCGTATATCATCTTGCAGTTCACCTAAAAAACGGACAGCGTGTGTATTTTAACTCCAGCAATATATTACAACAAGTAGAAAATCCTCCTCAAACGACACTTTTGTCTTTTTTCGAATTGTGTAAAGTTGATGAGTTCGCCAAAACGTTGCTTTATACTGAAATTCCGTCATACTACGTTCTAAAAAGCAATAAATTCGAAAGAAGAAAACGTGGTAAACGCATCGAGGGATGGGAAGATATTAGAAAAGACGATGTATTGGGACGGGTGTTTACAATTCATCCAAACAATACTGAGTGCTTCTACCTCAGACTACTTTTACATGTGGTTAAAGGTCCTACATCATTTGTAGACTTAAAGACTGTAAATGGTGTAGAGCATCCTACTTTCCATTCTGCCTGTTTGGCTTTAGGATTGCTAGAGGATGATAAACATTGGGAAAATGCACTAGAAGAAGCAGGTTTGTGTGATTACCCTTCAAAACTTCGTGATCTTTTTGCCATTATGTTGGTTAATTGCCAGTTGTCTAATGCAGCAAGTCTCTGGGATAAACACAAAGACAATTTATCAGAGAATTTATAAAGAGAATGCTTGAGATGGAATCAATCTTAACAATGGATGAAGTATATAGAAGGTGTTTGGTTTTGATTGAAGACACAGTTCTTTCTATTGGTGGTGAAAAATTGGAATGCCAAAAGCATCAAGATTTAATAATGTGGCGGCTAACAGAGAATACCTAGCTGAAACAAACTATAATGTGACTGAATTGCAACAAGAGGAGGTTACTGCACATTCTTCTCTAACAAATGATCAGCAAGTAGTATACGATCAAGTCATTAGCAGCATCGAATGTGTGAACTAATATTTCTTGACGCCCCAGGTGGTACAGGAAAAACATATTTCATAAATCTTCTTCTAACAAAAGTGCGTATTCAACATTTAAAATTTCTCTCGATATACAGCAGTTAGAAACTCCAATATGTAATATCTCAAAGCAAAGTAATTTGGCATACGTATTGAAACAATGTAAACTTATTGTCTGGGATGAAAGTACAATGGCCCATAAATGTGGATTTGAAGCTTTAAATAGGTCATTAAAAGATATTAGGTCAAACAACGATATTATGGGAGGATTTACTGTATTATTAGCTGGAGATTTTCGCCAAACCCTTCCAGTTGTGCCAAGAGGAACCATAGCTGATGAAGTCAAAGCTTGCATTAAGTCATCGAATCTATGGCAGCATACATTAAAGCTTTCTCCCCATGAAAATATGCGCGTCCATCTGAGAGGAGATAACTCTGCAGCACAATTTTCTGAAATTTCAATATCAACAAAAAATCAAATGACTGGTTATGTGAACGTGCAATCTTAACACCCAAAAATGATAGAGCTGCAGCAATTAATGACAATTTGTTGAATTTATTTGATTCTCCTAAAATGGATTATAACTCAATAGACTCAGTTATACAAGCAGAAGATGCAATACACTGTCCTGTAGAGCTCCTAAATCCCTAAATCCACCAGGATTTCCAAATCATAAAATTATTTTAAAAATTGGAACTCCTATTATGCTGTTACGAAACTTAAACCCTCCAAAACTTTGCAACGGAACACGTTTGCGTGTAAAAGCTCTACATAAAAATGTTATAGAGGCAACCATTTTAACAGGCTGTGCTATCAAAATCATTCGCCGTTACAATAAATAAATCCCAAGGACAGCCCTTAAAAGTTACCGGTGTAGACTTAACCGACGAGTGTTTCTCACATGGTCAATTTTATGTCGCATGCTCAAGAGTAAGTTCCCCCAAATGTTTATATTTCCTTTCATCTGACGGAAAAACCACTAACGTTGTATATAAAGAAGTTCTTCGTTAAAAGATTTTCTTTATGTGTGGTGATCTATCCTTTGACGTTTACAACTTACCTATACTAAAACAAGTAAGAAGTTATAGTCGGCGAGGCCGACCATATAATACCCTACACCTGTTACAAAAATGAAATGTGATTTAGTTTTCATAATAAAGCATTTAAGTTGACTTGTGTCAGATACATATACTTAAGCCATTTATTGTTGAATAAAATTGTGGACATTTAAGTCAAATTTTGAAGGGGGATTTGTATAGGGGCTATGGTCAAATGAGACCCTATAATTATAAAATTCATGCGAGTCATCAAGGCTAGTATAGAACTTGGTTTTGCAGCTTTTTGTCGAGATACGAGTATATTAAACATAATTATAAACTTAAAATCCCTATTCGTCGTTTTCAGTTGTATGGGGTCTAGGTGAAATAATGGACCGATGTTAACCATTTTCAATAAGCTTCGTCTCCGGTACCATAGAAGATCATGTGCCAAATTTCATTGAATTATCTTCAAAATTGCGACCTGTAGTTTGATTACAAGGTTTACAAGCCCTATTCGGGGGTTCAGTTGTATGGGGGCTAGATGAGAAAATGGACCGATGTTAACCATTTTCAATAGGCTTCGTCTCTGGGACAATAGAAGATCATGTGCCAAATTTCATTGAATTATCTTCAAAATTGAGACCTGTAGTTTGATTACAAGGTTTACAAGCCCTATTCGTGGGCTCAGTTGTATGGGGGCTAGGTGAAATAATGGACCAATATTAACCATTTTCAATAGGCTTCGTCCCTGGGCCAATAGAAGATCATGTGCCAAATTTCATTGAATTATCTTCAAAATTGCGACCTGTAGTTTGATTACAAGGTTTACATGGACGGACGGACGGACGGACAGACGGACGGACATAGCTAAATCGACTCAGAAAATGATTCTAAGCCGATTGGTATACTTTAAGGTGGGTTTAGGACCAATATTATTGTGCGTTACAAACATCAGCACAAATCCAATATACCCTCCCCACTAAAGTGGTGTAGGGTATAAAAACCCATTTCCTTCCAAGTCAACACACAAATTCAATAAGGTAAGGTTTTTAATATATGTATGTATATTGTTAGATCATATTTTTAACATCCAACGGAAAATAGTAAATCTAATTCCATAGAGAAAATCTAACCTCCTAATTACTTACTCGCATCGCCCAAAAACTATTAATGTGGTCTATAGAGAAGTTTTCGTTAAGAGAATTCTATTGTGTTTGGTGATCTTAACAACTTACCTATATTAAATAATTCAAATATCCTAACTCAAATCATTATCGCAAGCTATTGTTAATGAATCCCTAAAGTCAAACTGAAAGTTATACTTCCATTTTCTTTCAATTAAACTTAAGGTAAGGTTTATAAATATACTAGCTATACCCAGTGTGCTTCGCTACCCTCATCGTAATGAAATAAAATAAATATTATTGTAAATGTATATATATATCTGCAATATCAAAAAGTCCCCTATTTAAATTTATGTTTATATATTCAATATTTTAGAAAACTCAAAAAGTACCAATGAAGTACGAAAAAGTAACAAAAGACCTCTTTTATTTAATTTCATGTTCCTAAGTTCAATATTATAGAAAATTAAAAAAGTACCAGTTGAAGAACGAAAAATTACCAAAAGGGTCCCCTTTTATAGATTCTCATTAACTCCGGGCTCCACATGGTTAATTTCATGTTATAAAAAACACAAAAAGTACCTTTTGAAGTACGAAAAATTACCAAAAAGTCCCCTTTTATATGTTCTCGCTTACTCCGGGCTCTACGTACTTAATTTCATGTTTCTAGGTTCAATATTATAGAAAATTCAAAAAGTACCTTTTGAAGAACGAAAAAGTGCCGAAAAGTCCCCTTTTATAGGTTATCACTTAATCTTGGCTGTACTTGCTTAATTTCATGTTTCTAGGTTCAATATTATAGAAAATTCAAAAAGTACCTTTTGAAGAACGAAAAAGTTCCAAAAAGTCCCCTCTTATAGATTCTCATTTACTCCAGGCTCTATATGCTTAATTTCATGCTTCTAGGATCAATATTATAGAAAATTCAAAAAGTACCTTTTGAAGAACGAAAAAGTACCAAAAAGTCCCCTTTTATAGATTCTCATTTACTCCAGGCTCTACATGCTTAATTTCATGCTTCTAGGATCAATATTATAGAAAGTTCAAAAAATACCTTTTGAAGAACGAAAAAGTACCAAAAAGTCCCCTTTTATAGGTCCTCACTTAATTCGGGCTCTACATGTTTAATTTCATGTTTCTAGGTTCAATATTATAGAAAATTCATAAAGTACCTTTTGAAGAACAAAAACTACCAAAAAGTCCCCTTTTATAGATTCTCATTTACTACGGGCTCTAAATGCTTATTTTCATGTTTCTAGGTTCAATTTAATAGAAAACTCAAAAAGTACCAGTCGAAGGACGAAAAAGTACCAAAAAGTCCCCTTTTTTAATTTCATGCGTCTAGGATCAATATTATAGAAAATTCAAAAAGTACCAGTCGAAAGACGAAAAAGTACCAAAAAGTCCCCTTTTATAGATTCTCATTTACTAAGGGCTCTACATGCTTAATTTCATGTTTCTAGGTTAAATTTTATAGAAAACTCAAAAAGTACCAATCGAAAGACGAAAAAGTACCAAATAGTCCCCTTTTATAGATTCTCATTTAATAAGGGCTCTACATGCTTAATTTTATGTTTCTAGGTTAAATTTTATAGAAAACTCAAAAAGTACCAGTCGAAGGGCGAAAAAGTACCAAAAAGTCCCCTTTTATAGATTCTCATTAACTAAGGCCTCCGCATGCTTAATTTCATGTTTCTAGGTTAAATTTTATAGAAAACTCAAAAAGTACCAGTCGAAAGACGAAAAAGTACCAAAAAGTCCCCTTTTATAGATTCTCATTTACCAAGGGCTCTACATGCTTAATTTCATGTTTCTAGGTTAAATTTTGTAGAAAACTCAAAAAGTACCAGTCGAAGGACGAAAAAGTACCAAAAAGTCCCCTATTATAGATTCTCATTTACTCTGGGCTCTACATGCTTAATTTCATGTTTCTAGGTTAAATTTTATAGAAAACTCAAAAAGTACCAGTCGAAGGACGAAAAAGTACCAAAAAGTCCCCTATTATAGATTCTAATTTACTCTGGGCTCTACATGTTTAATTTCATGTTTCTAGGTTAAATTTTATAGAAAACTCAAAAAGTACCAGTCGAAAGACGAAAAAGTTCCAAAAAGTCCCCTTTTATAGATTCTCATTTACTCCGGGCTCTACATGCTTAATTTCATGTTTCTAGGTTAAATTTTATAGAAAACTCAAAAAGTATCAGTCGAAAGACGAAAAAGTACCAAAAAGTCCCCTTTTATAGATTCTCATTTACTAAGGGCTCTACATGCTTAATTTCATGTTTCTAGGTTAAATTTTATAGAAAACTCAAAAAGTACCAATCGAAGGACGAAAAAGTGCCAAAAAGTCCCCTTTTATAGATTCTCATTTACTAAGGGCTCTACATGCTTAATTTCATGTTTCTAGGTTAAATTTTATAGAAAACTCAAAAAGTACCAGTCGAAAGACGAAAAAGTACCAAATAGTCCCCTTTTATAGATTCTCATTTACTAAGGGCTCTACATGCTTAATTTTATGTTTCTAGGTTAAATTTTATAGAAAACTCAAAAAGTACCAGTCGAAGGACGAAAAAGTACCAAAAAGTCCGCTTTTATAGATTCTCATTAACTAAGGCCTCCGCATGCTTAATTTCATGTTTCTAGGTCAAATTTTATAGAAAACTCAAAAAGTACCAGTCGAAGGACGAAAAAGTACCAAAAAGTCCCCATATAGATTCTCATTTACTCCGGGCTCTACATGATTAATTTCATGTTTCTAGGTTAAATTTTATAGAAAACTCAAAAAGTACCAGTCGAAGGACGAAAAAGTACCAAAAAGTCCCCTTTTATAGATTCTCATTTACTCCGGTCTCTACATGTTTAATTTCATGTTTCTAGGTTCAATATTATAGAAAATTCAAAAAGTACCTTTTGAAGAACGAAAAAGTACCAAAAAGTCCCATTTTATAGATTCTCATTTACTCCGAGCTCTACATGCTTAATTTCATGTTTCTAGCTTTAATTTTAAAGAAAACTCAAAAAAGTACCTGTGTAGAACGAAAAAGTAGCGAAAAGTCCCTTTATTATTAATTTCATGTTTCTATTTCAATATCATAGAAAACTCAAAAAGGACCAGTTGGAGAATGAAAAGTACCAAAATATATCACTTGATACCGGGGTTCCAAATAACACCCCATTAGGATATTTAGTGTTTCTAAATTTAAAAATTTTATCTAAATTGGATCATTGTGGTTGAATAAAATCAAATTTCCCGTTTTAACCCCTTTTGGTACTTTTTTCCTCCCCATTAACGAAATAAAAATTCTATTCCAAAAAGTTGCAACATCGTAGTGGGAGCCTGTTATTATGTATTCATATGTATAAGTTAATAAACCAAAAACAATGTTTTATGAAAAAAGTACCAAAAATAGGTACAATTTTAACCCCTTAAACGTCCGAATATCCAAAAAGTACTAAATTCATATTTTTTTTTTCGTTAAGTTATGAAGGAGTCAAAAATATTTTTTGAATGTGCACTGGTTTAAAAGATACATGGTACCAAAATACAGTTTTTACCCGTTTATTCCCTAAAGGGGCCGAATTTTAAAAAAGTACCAGACACCTGTCCGTTTATTTTTTAAATGAACGGCGATAAGCTTTAAACTGTTTTTGTATCTTTTCTAGTTTAGGAGATATAAGGTTACCGAATTTACCCGTTTTTACCCTTTTTTACCCCCTAAACATTCGAATTTCCAAAAATCCCGTCTTAGTGGATCTATTTGGCGGGAGACCAACCTCCTGTCCAAATTTCAGCTCTTTAGCTTAACCGTTTAGGCTGTGCGATGATGAATCAGTCAGTGAATCAGTCAGTCAGTCAGTCAGTCAGTCAGTAACGTTAGAATTTTATATATATAGATAATCTGACATATTTAACCATCTAATGAAAAATAATAGTATGTTATAGGAAACAAGTTTGTAGAAATAAGTTTTCTCATGTCTTAAATAGAAAAACCCCAAGATTTAAACAGCTTAAATCTGTTACAATTACAAGATTTATTGAACATTACAAACCCCATTTTCTTTTATATTTTTATAGCGCTCTAAGATATACTTTAACGATATTTAATAATGTGCATGTATGCATGTGTGTGAAAGATTTAAGGATTTTCAAAATACATATATATAATTTTGTTCTACACAAATTGATAATGCAATTAGTTAAATACGGTTAAATTGCTTTTAGTGGAAGGACTTAATATGGGAGATATGACCAATTATAAACCGATCGTAAAAAATTCTTTAAGCTAAATTTCTGTACATAAAAGCTATATTTCAGTCAAATTTTGTATCTATATTGTAATTTAGTAATAAGTAATGTGTGTTCAAGTGATTTTCTGAAGGGACATTTGCATGGGACCGACCGCACCCATGTGAAAAAATCTTGAAATAGAATTTTTGTATACCAAACTAATAATTGTGCGTTTAAGAGATTTTCGTAAAGGCGCTATGACCAATTATGTATATAAAGACAAAATTTCAAAATTCTGTATCTATATCATTATTTGGCAATGAATATTGTGCATTTAAGTGATTTGCTGGAGGGGACCTAGTATGAGAGCTATGACCAAATATGGACCGATCGTAAAAAAATTTTTATACTCTACACCACTTTAGTGGGGAGGGTATATTGGATTTGTGCTGATGTTTGTAACATACAAAAATATTCGCCCTAGACCCACCTTAAAGTATACCAATCGGCTTAGAATCTTTTTCTGAGTCGATTAAGCTATGTCCGTCCGTCCGTCTGGCTGGCTGTCCATGTAAACCTTGTGCGCAAGGTACAGGTCGGAATTTTCAAGATAATTGGATGAAATTTGGCACGCACGTTTTATTTGACCCAAGGACGAAGCCTATTGAAAATGGTTAAAATCGATCCATTATTTCATCTAGCCCCCATAGAACAGAACCCCCCGAAAAGGGCTTCTGAACTCATAATTATGTTAAATATACAGATATATCGATAAAATAAAAAGTCTTGATGACCCTGCCAAATTTCATAAAGATCGGGCCACATTTGACCCTAGCTCCCATACAAAGTCCCCTTCAGAAAATTACTTGAATGTCCCAAATTAACTTATAAACACAAATATCGCGATGAAATTCAGCACAATAAAATATTATGTAAATATAAATATATTCACAAAATGTTATCGGGATTGGTCCATATTTGCCCCTAGCCCCCATATAAAGCCTCTTTCAGAAAATTAGTTTTTCATCCATAAATTGCTTAAATGTATCGGAACAAGGGAATATTGAAGATAAATACTTTATTATGAAAAATAAATCACATTTAATATTCATAACTGGTTTAGGGCATCATATGGTCGGCCACGACCGACTATACTTTCTTACTTGTATAGTGTAATTTATGTATATAAGAGGAATATTTGTGCTAAATGTATGGATATCAATATTTTGTAATGAGTTATGTGCGTTTAATTGATTTTCGGGAGGGAGCCTTTTATGGGAGCTATGTCCAATTATGGACCGATCGGAATAAACTTACATAGTAATATTTCTGTATATGTGAGCAATACTTGTACCAAACTTTATATGCATATCTTAATTTAGTAATGAGTAATGTGCGTTTAAGTGATTTTCGGGAGGGGACCTTGTACGGGAGCTATGACCAATTATGGACCGATCAGAAAAAAATTTCATAGTAATATTTCTGTGCATATGAGCAATACTTGTACCAAATTTTATATGGATATCTTAATTTAGTAATGAGTCATGCGCGTTTAAGTGATTTTCGGGAAGGGTCCATGTATGGGAGCTATGAGCAATTATGGACCGATCGGAAAAAATTTTCATAATAATATTTCTGTATATGAGAGCAATACTTGTACCAAATTTTATATGGATATCTTAATTTAGTAATGAGTTATGCGCGTTTAAGTGATTTTCGGGAGGGGACCTTGTATGGGAGCTATGTCCAATTATGGATCGATCCAGAAAATTTTTTCTCTGAATGAATTCTATTGACATAAGATTTTAAGTTGTAAAAATTTTATGAAGATATCAACATTCTGACGGAAGTTATTAACAAAAAACTCATTTTCCGGGAATATGTACTTTTGAATGGGAGGTATATGAAATTATGGACCGATTCTGGCAATTTTCAGCAAGAATCAAGATATTTTGTAGAAACGAATGTGTGATGACTTTCATGAAATTATCTTTCATGAAATTATCTTATCGAGAAAATTACATCAGAATGTGTAAAAATGCTTATTTTTCGGAGTTGTTTTAAATTTTGATTCATAACTTTTCTCGATGTGAACCGATTTTGCTCATTTCCAATACCAGACTGTACCGGATAATAGTGAATATTTTGGGTGAATTTGGTTAAATTATCTTTCTTCGTTTTAACGTGAGCGTGTTTTACACAGACAGACAGACGGGCATAGCTAAATCGACTCAGAATTTCATAAGGACCCAGAATATATATACTTTGTAGGGTCTCAGATGACTATTTCTTGGTGTTACACACGGAATGACAAACTTATATAAACCCTTTATCGTCACTGATGGTGGTGGAGGGTATAATAATCAAAATGATTTATCTATACACAGAACATACTCATGTCGAGTTTAATAATAAATTATGTGGTATTAAGTGGTTTTCAGAAGTGAACCTTATATGGGAGCTAGATATGGACCGATGGTGAAAAATTTCCTTATATGGAATGAAACCAATTATGGACCGATGTGGAAACTGTTCACGGATGATATATATATGTATATATATATCAGTGGTGATAGAGGGTATATATAACTTTGTCATTCCGTCTGTAACACCAAGAAATATTCATCTGAGACCCAACAAAGTATATATATTCTTGGACCTTCTGAAATTCTGAGTCGATTTAGCTATGTCCGTCTGTCCGTCCATCCGTCCGTCCGTCTGTCTGTCTGTATAAAACATTCTCACGTTAACACGAAGCAACAAAAATTAACGAAATTCACCCAAAATATTTATTATTGTCCTAGGCAGTTTGGTATTGAAAATAAGCAAAATCGGTTCACACCGGGAAAAGTTATGAATCAAAATTTGAAACAACCTCGAAAAAAATAAGCATTTTTTACACCTTCTGATGTAATTTTCTCGAAAACTATGCAAGATAATTCCATGAAAATCACAATACATTCGTTTCTACACAAGGGCTTGAGTCCTGCTGAAAATTGCCAGAATCGGTCAACAATTTCATATACCTCCCATACAAAAGTACATATTCCCGGAAAATGGGTTTTTTTGTTAATAACTTCCCTCACAATGTCGAAATCTTTACAAAATTTTACAAATTAAAATCTTATGTGAGTAGAATTCATTCAGAGAAAAAATTTTCTGGATCGGTCCTCCCGAAAATAACTTAAACGCAAATAATTCATTACTAAATTAAGACATCCATTTAAAATTTGGTACAAGTATTGCTCTCACATACAGAAATATTATTGTGAACTTTTTGTTCCATCGATCCATAATTGGTTATAGCTCCCATACAAGGTCCCTCCCGAAAATCACTTATGCGCACATAACTCATTACTAAATTAAGATATCCATATAAAATTTGGTATAAGTATTGCTCATAGCAAGGAAATTTTAATGTGAAAGTTTTTTCTGATCGGTCCATAATTGGTCATAGCTCCCATACAAGGTCCCCTCCCGAAAATCACTTAAACGCGTATAACTCACTACTAAATTAAGATATCCATATAAAATTTGGTACAAGTATTACTCATATGCACAGAAATATTACTGTGAAATTTTTCTCCGAGCGGTCCATAATTGGTCAAAGCTCCCATACAAGGTCCCCTCCCGAAAATCACTTAAACGCACATAACTCATTACAAAATTAAGATATCCACATATGCACGAAAATATTACTGTGAATTTTTTTTCCGATCGGTCCATAATTGATTATAGTTCCCATACAATGTCCCCTTCCGAAAATCACTTAAACGCACATAACTAATTACTAAATTAAGATATTTACATCAAGTTTAGCACAAGCATTGCTCATATACAGACAAATATTACTGTGAATTTGTTTTCCTATCGGTCCATAATTGATCATAGCTCCCAAGGTCCCTTTCAGAAAAACACTTAAAGGCACATAACTCATCATCAAATAGTGATACCCATAAAACATTTGGCATAAATACTACTTTTGTACACAGAAATGTTATTTGATAATTTTTTCATGATCGGTCCAACTTTGGTCATAGCTCCCATACAAGGTTCCCTCCCGAAAATCACTTTAACGCGCATAACTCATTACAAAATATTGATATCCATACATTTAGCAAAAATATTGCTCTTATATACATAAATTAAACTATAAAATTGTTTTACGATCGGTCCATATTTGGTCATAGCTCTTATACTAGGTCCCCTCCAGAAAATCACTTAAATGCACAATATTCATTACCAAATAATGATATAGATGCAGAATTTTGAAATTTTGTCTTTATATACATAATTGGTCATAGCTCCCATACAAGGTCCTTTTACGAAAATCTCTTAAACGCACATTACTCATTACCAAATAAAGCTATTGATAAAAAATTTGGCCCAAATATTAATTTTGTATACAAAAATTCTATATTAAGATTTTTTCACGATCGGTTCATAACATAGGTGCGGTCGGTCCCATGCAAGGTTCCCTTCAGAAAATCACTTAAACACACATTACTTATTACTAAATTACGATATAGATACAAAATTTTACTGAAATATAGCTTTTATGAACAGAAATTTTTGCAAAATTCTGTATCTATATCATTATTTATATATATAAATATATACTAGCTCCCATATAAAATATATATATATATATATATATATATATATATATATATATATATATATATATATATATATATATATATATATATATACCAAAGTGCCGTTGCGAAAATTGGACCGGAAGGGGACAAAAGAAATAGGTCAAATGGCGAAAATATGACAAAATTAGTACTTTTGTGCTTTAAGAACGATTTTTTCTATTCTAAAGCCAAAATATTATAAACTATGATTTTGATAGTCTCAGACATATGTACATATATTTAGAAATCCCACCCTTAGGGGAAAACGGGTAAAAAAGGGAAATCTGTTTTTGCTGCGTAAAGAGACTTAATAAATGCATATTTTCAGACAATTCTTTTGGTGTGATACAAGAACATTTAACATATTTATAAACTCAAAAGCCATATTCAGGGGTGCGATTGTATGGGGGCTATGCTAAATAATGGCCCGATTTTGACCATATGATGCCCTACACCAGTGATTATGATACAAATGTTGATTATTTTTTTAATAATAAAGCATTTAAATTTATTTTTACCTTAATTCAGAAATATTTTAACAATTTATTGACAATAAAGGATTTTCTAAAAGAGGGTTATATGGGGGTAGATGGTTAATATGGGCCTATCCTTATAAATTTTGGTAAAGGGATTTACGTCTACATTAAAGTTATTTATGTAGAATATCGCCGTAATATTAGTGTTTATAAGTGAATGGGGGATGTGATCAAATGAGGACCGATCATTACGAAAATTAGCAGTGTCATTAAAAATTATAAAAAAATGTAGTTTTGCCAATTTTTGGTGTGATACAAGAACATTTAACATATTTATGAACTCAAAAGCCATATTCAGGGGTGCAATTTATAAGGGCTATGCGAAATAATGGTAATAATTTTCAATAGGATTCGTCCTTGCAAGAGTATGTGCCAAATTTCATCAAATTATCTTGCAAATTACGACCTGTTGCGTGTGCATAATGTTTTTAATTACACTTAATTTCAAACATATGTAGTTAGATATATAGGTATATGGTGTGATATACTATATTGTTTTCCAAAACTGGGATAAGAAGGGACAAGAAGCGGTATGTGGATGAAAAAGAGACAAAATTCGTACTTTTGGGAGTAAATACTAATTATTGTTTATACTCAAGCAAAAACATTTCCGATTAAGCTTTTAAAGTGTCTAAAATATGTATTATGTAGCAAAGTTCCGTTTCGAAATAGGAGAAAAGGCGATAAAAAAGGAAAAATGTTTACTTCTATGTTATAGTCTGATTTTTTTTTTCGTTCTAAAGTAAAAATATTTTAGACGATGAGTTTTTATTTTTAGAGATATGTGTATTCGAAAGTCCACCCCTAGAGGGAAAAAGAGGAAAAAGAAATTCAACCTAAACGGGCAAAAACGGCTAATTATGTGTTTCTTTTCTACATTTTTTTTTCGTACTTTTATGAAATTTGAGAAATACATATTTTTTATTAATATTTTTCCGTAATCGGTCAAAAAATGTGTTTTTTTTCAAAAATGTTTTTGCAAAAAATGATTAAAGAGGGAAAAGTTCCTCTCTGACGTGATTTTCTTAATATATGTTTTACAACATCGATTTGTGAAATGATACAAAATATATTAAACAAAATACCTAAATTTGAATAATTCAATGGAGAAAGAGGTATGGGTAGTATTTTTGGTACTGTGTTGGTACCTTTTATAAATATTCAATGAAATTTCTTTTATAGCTTTATAAGATCACAAAGAAATTGTAAGGAGTTTCTTCAAAAGGAGACCATTAGCATTTTTTTAAACACGATTAAGTTAGGGAAAAACTGTCACTTTATTTTTTCATGACCGGCGGCATATTAAACGCAGTTTACACGGTAGCTTACTTACGTTTACACGCTACTTGCTTAAATTTATGCATTTTAATATAAAATAATAATAAATTATTTAATAAATAAGAAAAAATTAAAAAAAAACAAACTTCTTAGTATTATACTCTACATTATTCACTTCAATTTTCATGAATTTTAATTAAATTTACACAAATTAAATTTCCAAAACTTTTTCCGATAAATGAAAATCTGTCCTCAAACTATACCTAAATCGAAAGTCCTGAAACAATGCATTACATAGAAAAAATGCACCCAAGCTATGCGCAATGTAAATAATTATATAAATTCAAATATATATATAAATAAGAAAATGCTTAAATTTTCACTTGTTTAGCCCAAAACGTGTTCGTGGAAATAATATAACATTTGGTATAATTTGAGCATCGTACGATACGTACGTATTTTAGTTAATTTCAAAAAATTTTAAATATTTCATTAAATCGCTTTAATTCGCGTCAAACGAAAAGTCACACATTGTTGCCCCTATCTACACTTGATAAAAAAAGTGTTAAGCCAAATTATGCTATTATTTTAATAGCCGACAATAAACGACTTTCAACTTATTCCGAATCTATTCGATTTTCTCGAGCCTGAAAGCCAATTTTATGTTCTCTTACATTCTTTTGTAAATTTTTCAAATTTTTTCGGCTTTCTCAATTTCTTTCCTTTTAAAGTCGATCTTTGAAGACTTCTTTCGATTTTTTTTCAATTGAACTTAAACTTAATCTAACTTTTACACGACCTTTTATATATTTGTCCAACCTTCATGACTTTATATGAGTTTTTATGGAAAAATTCGACATTAAACTTTTTGACTAGTTCGAGTTCTTTTTTTTTCAAAAAAGTCGACATTAAACAACTTTTACCATGAAAAAGATATATTATTTCGATATATGTCGAAAAATCTTTAAAAACATGAAAATGGACAACATAGGTCTATAATACCTTAAGGGAAAAATTCTACAGTTGATAAAAAAGTATTAAGTCAAATTTTGCAATTATTTTAATAAAAAGTCGACTTTTTGCACATTTTATCCGATTTTGTAAATAATTGTCCGGAGAATATTCTTATAAGGATCTCTGAAATGGATAATGGACAATATATCGCTACATGAATTAACATATCATTTAAAAAATTTGACTTTCTAATTTTCTTTTCCTTAAAAAGTCAATCTTTGGAGACTTCTTCCGATCTTTTTTTCCTATTTAACTCGAAATTTAACTAACTTTTTTAAATTTGTCCAACATACTTGAATTTTTGTGGAAAAAGTCGACTTTAAACGACTAAAAAACTTGATTTTAAACAAATTTTTAACACTTTCTTATTTTTTTTCATAATTTTTGACTAGTTTGAGATCTTTTACCTAAAAAGATGAATTCAAACGTCATTTCGACTAAATTAAATATTTTTGGATTCCATGTTTTTTAAAGAAAAGTCGACTTTAAACAACTTTTACCATAGATATTTCGATATAAGTCGAAAATCTTTAAAAACATAGGACAAACATGAAAATGGTACATAACCTTAAGTGAAAAATTGTAAAAAGTCGATCTTTGAAGACTTCTTCCAAAATTTATATAGCTTTTTTCTGGAAAAAGTCGACTTTAAACGACTAAAAAAGTTGACTTTAAACAAATTTTTAACAATTTCTTATTCTTTTTTCATCATTTTTAACTAGTTTGAGTTCTTTAAACTAAAAAAATTAATTTAAAATCATAGCGACTAAATTAAAATTTTTCTGACTTCCTTGTTTTTTTCAAAAAAGTGGACTTTATACAACTTTTATCATGCAAAAGTTATACGCTTGTATTTATAAAAAAATCTTTATTTGCTTTTAATGCACTCAATAGTTAAAGCACACTTTAGCCTTAAAAACCATTAATAAAATTGTGATATTCATAAACAAATAATAAACGTATATTAACTATTGTGCTGATTTATGTTTAAGTTGGCAGCACTGTACAATATGGCTGTCATTTTATGTGTTAGTGTTGCGTACAATTAGGATAAAATATTCGTTAATTCGGTTTTCTTAATTTCATATTTTTGTTTATAATAGATTTTTGACAATAAAAACAAACTTTTAAGAAAAATAAATATATATATGGCTTTAATAAATGTCTATTTAGTTCAGATGTATAAATGTAACATATAATTTCTAATTATTATTAAAAGTATCCGAATAACGGATATTTTGCGACAAAATATACATCACTATGACACATTTTCTTATTTTTACTTATTTTCCTTGTAATTTTTGATAAATTTTTGCAAATATTGATAAATTTCTTTGATATTTGACTAATTTTAATGCCGGCGAATATATTTTGCATTAGTATAACACTAATCAATATAATTTACATGGTTAATTACTTTATGGCATTATATTTAACCAACAAAGTTTGAAAAAGCCAAATCAAATGATTTTGTCCATCATTTGGTTGACAGACGGGCACTTCCAAATTGCCTAAAAATAGTGCTGGACAATTGGAATATTGTCAAATATTCATGCATTAATCCAATAATGCCTAGATTTGAGTTTTTTCCTCAAAATATAATCGTTTAAAAATTTTCTGGGATTTTATTTACAAATTTGTAAACGTTAAAATTAGAATTTTTAGATTTTATTTTAAAAGAAACCATAATTAGTTTTCGCAATCAACCTAAAATTACCGGAAAAATCTTTATCTGAGAAAAAAATTGTTAAAAATCAACTTATTGTTGGCTTAAAGAAGGGTCGAGCCTACAATAAAATTCTTCTAATTGTCAATGGTTTATTGAAGGTGTTTTAAGCTATTTCACGTTTATAAATACGATTTTCCTGAATTTTGCCTAAAATTGTTTAATAAACCTAAAATAAGTTTTTATAAATACAGCCGATATTCTTTTGCATTTAAAAACTTAAAAAAAGTGTTAAGCCAAATTTCGCAATTACATTTAATAAGAAGTCGGCTTTCTGCAATTTTTAACCGATTTTGTAAATAATTGTCGGGATAAGATTCTTTAAAGAATCTCTGCAATTGAAAATGGAAAATATGTTGCTCCATGAATTCACACTTCAAACGACTAAAAAAGTTGACTTAAACTAATTGTTAACACTTTCTTATTTTTTTTTTCATAATTTTTGACTAGTTCGAGTTTTTTTGGCTAAAAATATGAATTTGAAACAAGTCAAATTTTGAAATTATTTTAATAAGAGTAGCCTTTTTGCAATTTTTATCCGATTTTGTAAATAATTGTCTGGAGAATATTCTTATAAGAATCTCTGAAATTGAAAATCGACAACATATCGGTCCATGAATTCACATATCATTTAATAAAGTCGACTTTCTAAATTTGTTATCTTAAAAAGTCGGTTTTTAAAGACTTCTTTCGATTTTTTTTTTCCAATTTAACTTGAACTTAACCTAACTTTTACAACGCTTTATAAATTTGTCCTTTTGACTTTTAACGACTAAAAAAGCTGACTTAAAACAAATTTTTAACACATTCTTATTTTTTATACCCACCATCAAAAAAGATGGGGGGTATATTGATTTTGTCATTCCGTTAGTAACATCGAAATATTGATCATAGACTCACAAAAGTATATATATTCTGGGTCGTCATTAAATTCTAAGACGATCTAGCCATGACTGTCCGTCTGTCTGTCTGTTGAAAGCACGGAAAGAGCTAGAGGGTTGAAATTTCACATAAATATTTCTTACAGGTAAGGTTTGTTTGGTATTGAAAATGGGCAATATCGGCCCACGTTTTCGGATAGCCCCCATACAAGTGGCCCCTCGAAAAGCAGCTTTAACAGCCATAACTTGTTTAAAAATACGAATATAGCGATGAAATTCGACATAAGTAAGTTTCTTATGATCCAAAATCTATCTAAAAAATGTTATGAGGATCGGTCCATGATTGACCCTACCCCCCATATAAGGTCTCCTTCAGAAAATGACTGCAACGCTCATTAATGGTTTAAAAATACGAGTGTAGCGATGAAATTCGACACAAGTAAATTTAATACGAACCAAATTCTGTCTACCAAATTTTATGAGGATCGACCCATAATTGACCCTACCCCCCTACATAAGATCCCTTTCAGAAAATTACTTTAACGCTTATAACTGGCTTAAATATACGAGTATATACTATATAGATGAAATTCAACATAAGTAAGTTTCGTTCGAGTCAAACGAGGTTTGATGGTGGGTATATAAGATTCGGCATAGCCGAATATAACACTCTTACTTGTTTTTCATTATTTTTGACTAGATTGAGTTCTCTAAACAAAAAATATGAATTTAAAATCATTTCGACTAAATTCGAATTTTTCTGACTTCCTTGTCTTTTTTTTAAAAAAAAAAAGTCGACTTTAAACAACTTTTACCATGAAAAAGTTATATTACTTTGATATAAGTCGAAAAATCTTTAAAACAATAGGACAAACATGAAAATGGACAATATAGGTACACAATACTTTAAGGGAAAAAGTCGACAGTTGATAAAAAAGTGTTAAGTCAAATTTTGCAATTATTTAAGATGTCGACTTTTTGCAATTTTTATCCGATTTTGTAAATAATTATCGTGAGAAGATTGTTATAAGATCATCTGAAATGGATAATGGACAATATATCGCCTCATGAATTCACATATCATTTAATAAAGTCGACTTTCTAAATTTGCTTCCTTAAAAAGTCGATCTCTGGAGATTTCTTCCGATCTTTTTTCCAATTTAACTCGAACTTTAACTAATTTTTACAACCTTTTATAAATTTATCCAACATTCTTGAATTTTTTTTTTTTTTTTTTTTTGAAAAAGTCGACTTTAAACAACTCAAAAAGTTGACTTTAAACAAATTTTTAACACTTTCTTATTCTTTTTTAATCATTTTTGACTAGTTTGAGTTCTTTTACCATTTCGACTAAATTAAATTTTTTGGATTCCTTGTTTTTTTGCAAAAAAAAGTCGACTTTAAATAACTTTTACCATGCAAATGTTATATTAACTTGGTATAGAAATTTCTATATAAGTCGAAAATCTTTAATAACATACATAGGGTAGAAGGGGGATCATAGCCATAGGGGCACATCTGCCAATAGCGAATAACTTGAAAACCGAGTAATCGATTTTATCCCATTATCGAATTTTGTTTTCGTTTATCGATTATCTATCATCCCTAAAAGTTTGAAATATTAACTTTATATATGATGGGAGGCAGACGAGATTAATTGTTTTTCAAAGGGCTGTGAAAATATTTCACTGTGTGAATTTTTTGTGCTAACTTTTTTAGTTTTTGTGATAGAAAAAATATATTGATCAGTGATAGAACGTCAATAATAGTGAACAATAAGACATAATAATTTTTTCGATAATATATTCTGAAGCCCGAAAACATTGAAACTAAACCCCAGAACTGCCCGTGGGGCACATTCGCCAAATACATATATTTTGCTTATGATGTAGAACAAAATTTGGTTAAAATATAGAAAAAATCAATAACAATTTGTTTTATTTTTTTTTTTGTTAAGTTATGTGAAATAAATAATAAATTTCTGGTTTATTATACTTTGTTAAATGAATTAAATTATAAAACAGCGAAATAAGTTTTTATTTTTAAAGTCGATCTTTGAAGACTTCTTCCAAAATGTATATAGCTTTTTTCTGGAAAAAGTCGACTTTAAACGACTAAAAATGTTGACTTAAACAAATTTTTAACACTTTCTTATTCTTTTTTCATCTTTTTTGACTAGTTTCAGTTCTTTTAACTAAAATTATGAACTCAAACGTCATTTCGACTAAATTAAATTTTTTTGGATTCCTTGTTTTTACAAAAAAGTCGACTTTAAATAACTTTACGATGCAAATGTTATATTATTTTGATATAGAAATTTCGATATAAGTCGAAAATCTTTAAAAACAAAGGACAAACATGAAAATTGTACATAACCTTAAGTGAAAAATTCTACACTTGATCAAAAAAAGTAGACTTTTTGCAATTTTAATCCGATTTTGTAAATAATTGTCGGGAGAATATTCTTATAAGAATCTCTGAATTTGAAAATGGACAACATATCGGTCTATGAATTCACATATCATTTAATAAAGTCGACTTTCTAAATTTGTTATCTTAAAATGTCGGATTTCTTCCGAGTTTTTTTATTTATTTTTAAATTAAAAATATGAATTTAAAATTATTTCGACTAAACTCGAATCTTTCTCCTTGTTTTTTCAAAAAAAGTCGACTTTAAACAACTTTTACATGCAAAAGTTATATTCTTTTGCATTTAAACTCTTAAAAAGAGTGTTAAGCCAAATTTCGCAATTACATTTAATAAGAAGTCGGCTTTGTACAATTTTTAATTGATTTTTTAAATAATTGTCGGGATACGATTCTTAAAGAAATTGAAAATGGAAAATATGTTGCTCCATGAATTCACATATCATTTGATAAAGTCGACTATTTAAATTTTTTCCTTAAAAAGTCGATCTTTGAAAACTTCTTTCGATTTTTTTTCCAATTTAACTCAAACTTAACCTAACTTTTACACGACCTTTTTAAAATTTGTCCAACATTCTTGAATTTATATAGTTTTTTTTAAAGACGACTTTCAACGACTATAAAATTGTCAAGGATTTGTCGAAAATTCTTGAAGATTGTTATAAGATTATCTGAAATGGATAATGGACAATATATCGCCTCATGAATTTACATATCATTTAATAAAGTCTACTTTCTAAATTTGTTACCTTAAAAAGTCGATCTTTGAAGACTTCTCCCGATCTATTTTCCAATTTAACTTGAACGTTAACTAACTTTAGCAAACTTTTATAAATTTGTCCAACATTCTGGAATTTATAGATTTTTTTTTTTTTTGGAACGACTCAAAAAGTTGACTTTAAAAAAATTTTTAACACTTTCTTATTCTATTTTAATAATTTTTGTCTAGTTTGAGTTCTTTTACCTGAAAAGATGAATTTAGACGTCATTTCGACTAAATTAACTTTTACCATGCATATTATTCTATACTTGATTAAAAAGTGTTAAGCCAAAATTTGCAATTACATATCTTAATAAGAAGCCGACTTTTTGCAATTATTATCTGATTTTCTAATTAATTGTTGGAAGAAGATTCTTTAAAGAATCTCTGAAATTTTTTTCGAGAAAGTAGACTTTAAACGTCTCTAAAAGTTGTCTTTAAACAAAATTTTAATAGTTTTTTATTCTTTTTTCATAATTTTTGACTAGTTCGAGTTATTTTAATTAAATGATGAATTTAAACGTCATCGGTGTATGAATTCACATATAATTTGATAAAGTCGAATTTTAACGACTATTTTCAAAATCTTTCGAAAATTTTGGAATTTCGAACATTTTAAATAAGTTATATAATAATAAAAAACCGAATTTGTCCGATTTTCTCGAGGCGGAGGGCCAATTTTATGTTCTTGTAAAATGTTCGGGTTTCTCAATTTTTTTTTTTTTAAAAAGTCGATCTTTGAAGACTTTTGAAAAATTTTCAAATTTTACTCGAACTTAAACTAATTTTTACGACTTTTTTACATTTGTCCTACTCTCTAGAGTTTATATGGATTTTATGGTAAAAGTCGACTTTAAACTACTAAAAAAGTTTTTTAAACGTCATTTCGACAAAATTGGAATTTTTCTGACTTCATTGTTTTTTGCAAAAAAATTATATTTTAAAATATGCAAAAGTTAAATTATTACGATAAATCGTATATTTATTGTAATCAAATGTACTTTACAGTCGACTTTTTCGGTAAATAAATATTGCTCTTTAAAGTCAAATTATCGTAAAAGTCAAAAATTTAAAAATAAATAAAAAATCGAAAAATTTGAGATTAGTAGTAAAAGGTATACACTTTTAGTTAAATACTCGAAGTCCATACAATATATCGTGTTGTTTAAATTTGTTTCCTTAAAACGTCGATCTTTGAACGTTATATTATTTTGATATACATAGAAATTTCGATATAAGTCGAAAATCTTTAAAAACATAGGACAAACATGAAAATGGTACATAACCTTAAGTGAAAAATTCTAAAAAGTCGATCTTTGAAGACTTCTTCCAAAATGTATATAGCTTTTTTCTGGAAAAAGTCGACTTTAAACGACTAAAAAAGTTGACTTAAACAAATTTTTAACACTTTCTTATTCTTTTTTCATCATTTTTAACTAGTTTGAGTTCTTTAAACTAAAAAAATGAATTTAAAATCATAGCGACTAAATTAAAATTTTTCTGACTTCCTTGTTTTTTTCAAAAAAGTGGACTTTATACAACTTTTATCATGCAAAAGTTATACGCTTGTATTTATAAAAAAATCTTATTTTGCTTTTAATGCACTCAATAGTTAAAGCACACTTTAGCCTTAAAAACCATTAATAAAATTGTGATATTCATAAACAAATAATAAACGTATATTAACTATTGTGCTGATTTATGTTTAAGTTGGCAGCACTGTACAATATGGCTGTCATTTTATGTGTTAGTGTTGCGTACAATTAGGATAAAATATTCGTTAATTCGGTTTTCTTAATTTCATATTTTTGTTTATAATAGATTTTTGACAATAAAAACAAACTTTTAAGAAAAATAAATATATATATGGCTTTAATAAATGTCTATTTAGTTCAGATGTATAAATGTAACATATAATTTCTAATTATTATTAAAAGTATCCGAATAACGGATATTTTGCGACAAAATATACATCACTATGACACATTTTCTTATTTTTACTTATTTTCCTTGTAATTTTTGATAAATTTTTGCAAATATTGATAAATTTCTTTGATATTTGACTAATTTTAATGCCGGCGAATATATTTTGCATTAGTATAACACTAATCAATATAATTTACATGGTTAATTACTTTATGGCATTATATTTAACCAACAAAGTTTGAAAAAGCCAAATCAAATGATTTTGTCCATCATTTGGTTGACAGACGGGCACTTCCAAATTGCCTAAAAATAGTGCTGGACAATTGGAATATTGTCAAATATTCATGCATTAATCCAATAATGCCTAGATTTGAGTTTTTTCCTCAAAATATAATCGTTTAAAAATTTTCTGGGATTTTATTTACAAATTTGTAAACGTTAAAATTAGAATTTTTAGATTTTATTTTAAAAGAAACCATAATTAGTTTTCGCAATCAACCTAAAATTACCGGAAAAATCTTTATCTGAGAAAAAAATTGTTAAAAATCAACTTATTGTTGGCTTAAAGAAGGGTCGAGCCTACAATAAAATTCTTCTAATTGTCAATGGTTTATTGAAGGTGTTTTTAAGCTATTTCACGTTTATAAATACGATTTTCCTGAATTTTGCCTAAAATTGTTTAATAAACCTAAAATAAGTTTTTATAAATACAGCCGATATTCTTTTGCATTTAAAAACTTAAAAAAAGTGTTAAGCCAAATTTCGCAATTACATTTAATAAGAAGTCGGCTTTCTGCAATTTTTAACCGATTTTGTAAATAATTGTCGGGATAAGATTCTTTAAAGAATCTCTGCAATTGAAAATGGAAAATATGTTGCTCCATGAATTCACACTTCAAACGACTAAAAAAGTTGACTTAAACTAATTGTTAACACTTTCTTATTTTTTTTTCATAATTTTTGACTAGTTCGAGTTTTTTTTGGCTAAAAATATGAATTTGAAACAAGTCAAATTTTGAAATTATTTTAATAAGAGTAGCCTTTTTGCAATTTTTATCCGATTTTGTAAATAATTGTCTGGAGAATATTCTTATAAGAATCTCTGAAATTGAAAATCGACAACATATCGGTCCATGAATTCACATATCATTTAATAAAGTCGACTTTCTAAATTTGTTATCTTAAAAAGTCGGTTTTTAAAGACTTCTTTCGATTTTTTTTCCAATTTAACTTGAACTTAACCTAACTTTTACAACGCTTTATTAATTTGTCCTTTTGACTTTTAACGACTAAAAAAGCTGACTTAAAACAAATTTTTAACACATTCTTATTTTTTATACCCACCATCAAAAAAGATGGGGGGTATATTGATTTTGTCATTCCGTTAGTAACATCGAAATATTGATCATAGACTCACAAAAGTATATATATTCTGGGTCGTCATTAAATTCTAAGACGATCTAGCCATGTCTGTCCGTCTGTCTGTCTGTTGAAAGCACGGAAAGAGCTAGAGGGTTGAAATTTCACATAAATATTTCTTACAGGTAAGGTTTGTTTGGTATTGGAAATGGGCAATATCGGCCCACGTTTTCGGATAGCCCCCATACAAGTGGCCCCTCGAAAAGCAGCTTTAACAGCCATAACGTGTTTAAAAATACGAATATAGCGATGAAATTCGACATAAGTAAGTTTCTTATGATCCAAAATCTATCTAAAAAATGTTATGAGGATCGGTCCATGATTGACCCTACCCCCCATATAAGGTCTCCTTCAGAAAATGACTGCAACGCTCATTAATGGTTTAAAAATACGAGTGTAGCGATGAAATTCGACACAAGTAAATTTAATACGAACCAAATTCTGTCTACCAAATTTTATGAGGATCGACCCATAATTGACCCTACCCCCCCTACATAAGATCCCTTTCAGAAAATTACTTTAACGCTTATAACTGGCTTAAATATACGAGTATATACTATATAGATGAAATTCAACATAAGTAAGTTTCGTTCGAGTCAAACGAGGTTTGATGGTGGGTATATAAGATTCGGCATAGCCGAATATAACACTCTTACTTGTTTTTCATTATTTTTGACTAGATTGAGTTCTCTAAACAAAAAATATGAATTTAAAATCATTTCGACTAAATTCGAATTTTTCTGACTTCCTTGTCTTTTTTTTAAAAAAAAAAAGTCGACTTTAAACAACTTTTACCATGAAAAAGTTATATTACTTTGATATAAGTCGAAAAATCTTTAAAACAATAGGACAAACATGAAAATGGACAATATAGGTACACAATACTTTAAGGGAAAAAGTCGACAGTTGATAAAAAAGTGTTAAGTCAAATTTTGCAATTATTTAAGATGTCGACTTTTTGCAATTTTTATCCGATTTTGTAAATAATTATCGTGAGAAGATTGTTATAAGATCATCTGAAATGGATAATGGACAATATATCGCCTCATGAATTCACATATCATTTAATAAAGTCGACTTTCTAAATTTGCTTCCTTAAAAAGTCGATCTCTGGAGATTTCTTCCGATCTTTTTTCCAATTTAACTCGAACTTTAACTAATTTTTACAACCTTTTATAAATTTATCCAACATTCTTGAATTTTTTTTTTTTTTTTTTTTGAAAAAGTCGACTTTAAACAACTCAAAAAGTTGACTTTAAACAAATTTTTAACACTTTCTTATTCTTTTTTAATCATTTTTGACTAGTTTGAGTTCTTTTACCATTTCGACTAAATTAAATTTTTTGGATTCCTTGTTTTTTTGCAAAAAAAAGTCGACTTTAAATAACTTTTACCATGCAAATGTTATATTAACTTGGTATAGAAATTTCTATATAAGTCGAAAATCTTTAATAACATACATAGGGTAGAAGGGGGATCATAGCCATAGGGGCACATCTGCCAATAGCGAATAACTTGAAAACCGAGTAATCGATTTTATCCCATTATCGAATTTTGTTTTCGTTTATCGATTATCTATCATCCCTAAAAGTTTGAAATATTAACTTTATATATGATGGGAGGCAGACGAGATTAATTGTTTTTCAAAGGGCTGTGAAAATATTTCACTGTGTGAATTTTTTGTGCTAACTTTTTTAGTTTTTGTGATAGAAAAAATATATTGATCAGTGATAGAACGTCAATAATAGTGAACAATAAGACATAATAATTTTTTCGATAATATATTCTGAAGCCCGAAAACATTGAAACTAAACCCCAGAACTGCCCGTGGGGCACATTCGCCAAATACATATATTTTGCTTATGATGTAGAACAAAATTTGGTTAAAATATAGAAAAAATCAATAACAATTTGTTTTATTTTTTTTTTTGTTAAGTTATGTGAAATAAATAATAAATTTCTGGTTTATTATACTTTGTTAAATGAATTAAATTATAAAACAGCGAAATAAGTTTTTATTTTTAAAGTCGATCTTTGAAGACTTCTTCCAAAATGTATATAGCTTTTTTCTGGAAAAAGTCGACTTTAAACGACTAAAAATGTTGACTTAAACAAATTTTTAACACTTTCTTATTCTTTTTTCATCTTTTTTGACTAGTTTCAGTTCTTTTAACTAAAATTATGAACTCAAACGTCATTTCGACTAAATTAAATTTTTTGGATTCCTTGTTTTTACAAAAAAGTCGACTTTAATAACTTTACGATGCAAATGTTATATTATTTTGATATAGAAATTTCGATATAAGTCGAAAATCTTTAAAAACAAAGGACAAACATGAAAATTGTACATAACCTTAAGTGAAAAATTCTACACTTGATCAAAAAAAGTAGACTTTTTGCAATTTTAATCCGATTTTGTAAATAATTGTCGGGAGAATATTCTTATAAGAATCTCTGAATTTGAAAATGGACAACATATCGGTCTATGAATTCACATATCATTTAATAAAGTCGACTTTCTAAATTTGTTATCTTAAAATGTCGGATTTCTTCCGAGTTTTTTTATTTATTTTTAAATTAAAAATATGAATTTAAAATTATTTCGACTAAACTCGAATCTTTCTCCTTGTTTTTTCAAAAAAAGTCGACTTTAAACAACTTTTACATGCAAAAGTTATATTCTTTTGCATTTAAACTCTTAAAAAGAGTGTTAAGCCAAATTTCGCAATTACATTTAATAAGAAGTCGGCTTTGTACAATTTTTAATTGATTTTTTAAATAATTGTCGGGATACGATTCTTAAAGAAATTGAAAATGGAAAATATGTTGCTCCATGAATTCACATATCATTTGATAAAGTCGACTATTTAAATTTTTTCCTTAAAAAGTCGATCTTTGAAAACTTCTTTCGATTTTTTTTCCAATTTAACTCAAACTTAACCTAACTTTTACACGACCTTTTTAAAATTTGTCCAACATTCTTGAATTTATATAGTTTTTTTTAAAGACGACTTTCAACGACTATAAAATTGTCAAGGATTTGTCGAAAATTCTTGAAGATTGTTATAAGATTATCTGAAATGGATAATGGACAATATATCGCCTCATGAATTTACATATCATTTAATAAAGTCTACTTTCTAAATTTGTTACCTTAAAAAGTCGATCTTTGAAGACTTCTCCCGATCTATTTTCCAATTTAACTTGAACGTTAACTAACTTTAGCAAACTTTTATAAATTTGTCCAACATTCTGGAATTTATAGATTTTTTTTTTTTTGGAACGACTCAAAAAGTTGACTTTAAAAAAATTTTTAACACTTTCTTATTCTATTTTAATAATTTTTGTCTAGTTTGAGTTCTTTTACCTGAAAAGATGAATTTAGACGTCATTTCGACTAAATTAACTTTTACCATGCATATTATTCTATACTTGATTAAAAAGTGTTAAGCCAAAATTTGCAATTACATATCTTAATAAGAAGCCGACTTTTTGCAATTATTATCTGATTTTCTAATTAATTGTTGGAAGAAGATTCTTTAAAGAATCTCTGAAATTTTTTTCGAGAAAGTAGACTTTAAACGTCTCTAAAAGTTGTCTTTAAACAAAATTTTAATAGTTTTTTATTCTTTTTTCATAATTTTTGACTAGTTCGAGTTATTTTAATTAAATGATGAATTTAAACGTCATCGGTGTATGAATTCACATATAATTTGATAAAGTCGAATTTTAACGACTATTTTCAAAATCTTTCGAAAATTTTGGAATTTCGAACATTTAAATAAGTTATATAATAATAAAAAACCGAATTTGTCCGATTTTCTCGAGGCGGAGGGCCAATTTTATGTTCTTGTAAAATGTTCGGGTTTCTCAATTTTTTTTTTTTTAAAAAGTCGATCTTTGAAGACTTTTGAAAAATTTTCAAATTTTACTCGAACTTAAACTAATTTTTACGACTTTTTTACATTTGTCCTACTCTCTAGAGTTTATATGGATTTTATGGTAAAAGTCGACTTTAAACTACTAAAAAAGTTTTTAAACGTCATTTCGACAAAATTGGAATTTTTCTGACTTCATTGTTTTTTGCAAAAAAATTATATTTTAAAATATGCAAAAGTTAAATTATTACGATAAATCGTATATTTATTGTAATCAAATGTACTTTACAGTCGACTTTTTCGGTAAATAAATATTGCTCTTTAAAGTCAAATTATCGTAAAAGTCAAAAATTTAAAAATAAATAAAAAATCGAAAAATTTGAGATTAGTAGTAAAAGGTATACACTTTTAGTTAAATACTCGAAGTCCATACAATATATCGTGTTGTTTAAATTTGTTTCCTTAAAACGTCGATCTTTGAACGTTATATTATTTTGATATACATAGAAATTTCGATATAAGTCGAAAATCTTTAAAAACATAGGACAAACATGAAAATGGTACATAACCTTAAGTGAAAAATTCTAAAAAGTCGATCTTTGAAGACTTCTTCCAAAATGTATATAGCTTTTTTCTGGAAAAAGTCGACTTTAAACGACTAAAAAAGTTGACTTAAACAAATTTTTAACACTTTCTTATTCTTTTTTCATCATTTTTAACTAGTTTGAGTTCTTTAAACTAAAAAAATGAATTTAAAATCATAGCGACTAAATTAAAATTTTTCTGACTTCCTTGTTTTTTTTCAAAAAAGTGGACTTTATACAACTTTTATCATGCAAAAGTTATACGCTTGTATTTATAAAAAAATCTTATTTTGCTTTTAATGCACTCAATAGTTAAAGCACACTTTAGCCTTAAAAACCATTAATAAAATTGTGATATTCATAAACAAATAATAAACGTATATTAACTATTGTGCTGATTTATGTTTAAGTTGGCAGCACTGTACAATATGGCTGTCATTTTATGTGTTAGTGTTGCGTACAATTAGGATAAAATATTCGTTAATTCGGTTTTCTTAATTTCATATTTTTGTTTATAATAGATTTTTGACAATAAAAACAAACTTTTAAGAAAAATAAATATATATATGGCTTTAATAAATGTCTATTTAGTTCAGATGTATAAATGTAACATATAATTTCTAATTATTATTAAAAGTATCCGAATAACGGATATTTTGCGACAAAATATACATCACTATGACACATTTTCTTATTTTTACTTATTTTCCTTGTAATTTTTGATAAATTTTTGCAAATATTGATAAATTTCTTTGATATTTGACTAATTTTAATGCCGGCGAATATATTTTGCATTAGTATAACACTAATCAATATAATTTACATGGTTAATTACTTTATGGCATTATATTTAACCAACAAAGTTTGAAAAAGCCAAATCAAATGATTTTGTCCATCATTTGGTTGACAGACGGGCACTTCCAAATTGCCTAAAAATAGTGCTGGACAATTGGAATATTGTCAAATATTCATGCATTAATCCAATAATGCCTAGATTTGAGTTTTTTCCTCAAAATATAATCGTTTAAAAATTTTCTGGGATTTTATTTACAAATTTGTAAACGTTAAAATTAGAATTTTTAGATTTTATTTTAAAAGAAACCATAATTAGTTTTCGCAATCAACCTAAAATTACCGGAAAAATCTTTATCTGAGAAAAAAATTGTTAAAAATCAACTTATTGTTGGCTTAAAGAAGGGTCGAGCCTACAATAAAATTCTTCTAATTGTCAATGGTTTATTGAAGGTGTTTTAAGCTATTTCACGTTTATAAATACGATTTTCCTGAATTTTGCCTAAAATTGTTTAATAAACCTAAAATAAGTTTTTATAAATACAGCCGATATTCTTTTGCATTTAAAAACTTAAAAAAAGTGTTAAGCCAAATTTCGCAATTACATTTAATAAGAAGTCGGCTTTCTGCAATTTTTAACCGATTTTGTAAATAATTGTCGGGATAAGATTCTTTAAAGAATCTCTGCAATTGAAAATGGAAAATATGTTGCTCCATGAATTCACACTTCAAACGACTAAAAAAGTTGACTTAAACTAATTGTTAACACTTTCTTATTTTTTTTTCATAATTTTTGACTAGTTCGAGTTTTTTTGGCTAAAAATATGAATTTGAAACAAGTCAAATTTTGAAATTATTTTAATAAGAGTAGCCTTTTTGCAATTTTTATCCGATTTTGTAAATAATTGTCTGGAGAATATTCTTATAAGAATCTCTGAAATTGAAAATCGACAACATATCGGTCCATGAATTCACATATCATTTAATAAAGTCGACTTTCTAAATTTGTTATCTTAAAAAGTCGGTTTTTAAAGACTTCTTTCGATTTTTTTTCCAATTTAACTTGAACTTAACCTAACTTTTACAACGCTTTATTAATTTGTCCTTTTGACTTTTAACGACTAAAAAAGCTGACTTAAAACAAATTTTTAACACATTCTTATTTTTTATACCCACCATCAAAAAAGATGGGGGGTATATTGATTTTGTCATTCCGTTAGTAACATCGAAATATTGATCATAGACTCACAAAAGTATATATATTCTGGGTCGTCATTAAATTCTAAGACGATCTAGCCATGTCTGTCCGTCTGTCTGTCTGTTGAAAGCACGGAAAGAGCTAGAGGGTTGAAATTTCACATAAATATTTCTTACAGGTAAGGTTTGTTTGGTATTGGAAATGGGCAATATCGGCCCACGTTTTCGGATAGCCCCCATACAAGTGGCCCCTCGAAAAGCAGCTTTAACAGCCATAACGTGTTTAAAAATACGAATATAGCGATGAAATTCGACATAAGTAAGTTTCTTATGATCCAAAATCTATCTAAAAAATGTTATGAGGATCGGTCCATGATTGACCCTACCCCCCATATAAGGTCTCCTTCAGAAAATGACTGCAACGCTCATTAATGGTTTAAAAATACGAGTGTAGCGATGAAATTCGACACAAGTAAATTTAATACGAACCAAATTCTGTCTACCAAATTTTATGAGGATCGACCCATAATTGACCCTACCCCCCTACATAAGATCCCTTTCAGAAAATTACTTTAACGCTTATAACTGGCTTAAATATACGAGTATATACTATATAGATGAAATTCAACATAAGTAAGTTTCGTTCGAGTCAAACGAGGTTTGATGGTGGGTATATAAGATTCGGCATAGCCGAATATAACACTCTTACTTGTTTTTCATTATTTTTGACTAGATTGAGTTCTCTAAACAAAAAATATGAATTTAAAATCATTTCGACTAAATTCGAATTTTTCTGACTTCCTTGTCTTTTTTTAAAAAAAAAAAGTCGACTTTAAACAACTTTTACCATGAAAAAGTTATATTACTTCGATATAAGTCGAAAAATCTTTAAAACAATAGGACAAACATGAAAATGGACAATATAGGTACACAATACTTTAAGGGAAAAAGTCGACAGTTGATAAAAAAAGTGTTAAGTCAAATTTTGCAATTATTTAAGATGTCGACTTTTTGCAATTTTTATCCGATTTTGTAAATAATTATCGTGAGAAGATTGTTATAAGATCATCTGAAATGGATAATGGACAATATATCGCCTCATGAATTCACATATCATTTAATAAAGTCGACTTTCTAAATTTGCTTCCTTAAAAAGTCGATCTCTGGAGATTTCTTCCGATCTTTTTTCCAATTTAACTCGAACTTTAACTAATTTTTACAACCTTTTATAAATTTATCCAACATTCTTGAATTTTTTTTTTTTTTTTTTTTTTTGAAAAAGTCGACTTTAAACAACTCAAAAAGTTGACTTTAAACAAATTTTTAACACTTTCTTATTCTTTTTTAATCATTTTTGACTAGTTTGAGTTCTTTTACCATTTCGACTAAATTAAATTTTTTGGATTCCTTGTTTTTTTGCAAAAAAAAGTCGACTTTAAATAACTTTTACCATGCAAATGTTATATTAACTTGGTATAGAAATTTCTATATAAGTCGAAAATCTTTAATAACATACATAGGGTAGAAGGGGGATCATAGCCATAGGGGCACATCTGCCAATAGCGAATAACTTGAAAACCGAGTAATCGATTTTATCCCTTATCGAATTTTGTTTTCGTTTATCGATTATCTATCATCCCTAAAAGTTTGAAATATTAACTTTATATATGATGGGAGGCAGACGAGATTAATTGTTTTTCAAAGGGCTGTGAAAATATTTCACTGTGTGAATTTTTTGTGCTAACTTTTTTAGTTTTTGTGATAGAAAAAATATATTGATCAGTGATAGAACGTCAATAATAGTGAACAATAAGACATAATAATTTTTTCGATAATATATTCTGAAGCCCGAAAACATTGAAACTAAACCCCAGAACTGCCCGTGGGGCACATTCGCCAAATACATATATTTTGCTTATGATGTAGAACAAAATTTGGTTAAAATATAGAAAAAATCAATAACAATTTGTTTTATTTTTTTTTTTGTTAAGTTATGTGAAATAAATAATAAATTTCTGGTTTATTATACTTTGTTAAATGAATTAAATTATAAAACAGCGAAATAAGTTTTTATTTTTAAAGTCGATCTTTGAAGACTTCTTCCAAAATGTATATAGCTTTTTTCTGGAAAAAGTCGACTTTAAACGACTAAAAATGTTGACTTAAACAAATTTTTAACACTTTCTTATTCTTTTTTCATCTTTTTTGACTAGTTTCAGTTCTTTTAACTAAAATTATGAACTTGTTTTTACAAAAAAGTCGACTTTAAATAACTTTACGATGCAAATGTTATATTATTTTGATATAGAAATTTCGATATAAGTCGAAAATCTTTAAAAACAAAGGACAAACATGAAAATTGTACATAACCTTAAGTGAAAAATTCTACACTTGATCAAAAAAAGTAGACTTTTTGCAATTTTAATCCGATTTTGTAAATAATTGTCGGGAGAATATTCTTATAAGAATCTCTGAATTTGAAAATGGACAACATATCGGTCTATGAATTCACATATCATTTAATAAAGTCGACTTTCTAAATTTGTTATCTTAAAATGTCGGATTTCTTCCGAGTTTTTTTATTTATTTTTAAATTAAAAATATGAATTTAAAATCATTTCGACTAAATTCGAATTTTTCTCCTTGTTTTTTCAAAAAAAGTCGACTTTAAACAACTTTTACATGCAAAAGTTATATTCTTTTGCATTTAAACTCTTAAAAAGAGTGTTAAGCCAAATTTCGCAATTACATTTAATGAGAAGTCGGCTTTGTACAATTTTTAATTGATTTTTTAAATAATTGTCGGGATACGATTCTTAAAGAAATTGAAAATGGAAAATATGTATACCCGTTAATAAAACAACCTTTTGATAAAACAGCAAACCCTAACAGCTGTTTTTGATTGTTGTGTGGTGAGTTTCTGTAAAAACGTAAACAAATGAAACAAAAACAAATTACTAGACATATTTATTTTGTGCTAAGAAAAATTTATGTATTTTAATAATGTTTTATAGCCAGTGCAAGTGTTCTTGGTGTACACCATCTACCCCAATAATAATCCCGGTTTCATTAGAATCAAGTATTTTTAAAACGACCATATATAATGTGCAATTCATTCTATATTCCATGACTGGTTGAAAGAGTCACGGAATCCATCGGAGATCAACCTAAAAAATGAAAAAGGGGTGGCTTTAACTTCTTGTTCCGTTCATATGGGACAAGATTCGAGCCTCATCGTATCAGTTCGCCAGATACCTCATTTGTGTATATTGCAGGGTCCTGGTACCCAACACAGCCTTATTGTAAACGGTCACATAATAATACTTAGATCTTTTCTTCATTCTACGACTATGCAAGAATACAGCTATGACATATTAATGCTTTAAGTGCAGCATGACTATCAACCTAAAATCTTACCAGAGACCGGCGAACAATGTGATTCCCTATTAGTTCCGTCACTTTCAAGATCGCTAAATCACCACTTGGAAGACACAACCCATCAGGGAGCCAAGGAACTTTTACACCGAAATATTGGTCTAAAATCCATAAAAGTATAGACTAGGATCTTAGCCAATATTTGCCAAAATATTTTTAGTTGATGGAGTTTATTATTGAGCTTCAATATTCCAGTATAGCGAAGAAGAACGACAAAAACAAGTTTTATAGGAACTAAAATCTTTTTGCCAAATTTTATGAGGATCAGGGAATTATTTTACAAGATTTATATGATCCAAAACCTTTCTGGGTTGGTTCAAAATTGACCCTACCCCCATATAAGTTCCCCTTCAGAAAAAGATATTAACTCCAATAATTGTAATAAAAATACCAATATAGCAAAGAAATTCCACATAAACAAGGAGTCAACATCGTTTTGTCAAATTTAAGGGGATCGGTCCATAATTTAACCTATCCCCGATATAAGGTCCACCTCGGGAAATTACTACCACTCATAACTGGCTTAAAAAAATGGCTATAAAATTCGACAACAACTTTTATATGAAACAAAATTTATCTGTTGAATTTTGTAAGGGTCGGTCCACAGTTGACCCTACCTAAAATCTCAAACAGATTATGCCATCCGATTTCTACACTTCCAACTTAAAGTTCTATATATGTTTTTATCGTGCACAAGATCTTCCGATAGCAGTTATATATAATTTTCTATATACATACTTCCATAATAAAATTTTTTGTAAAAAAAAAGTTTGTTGTTGTAGTACACACCCTAGCACGATGAAATCAGGAAAAAAATATATGCCATCCGATTTCTACACTTCCAACTTAAAGTTATATATAATTTTCTATATATTTCCATAATAAAACTATGTAAAAAAAAGTTTGTTGTTGTAGTACACACCCTAGAACGATGAAATCCGGAAAAAAGTGTATGCCATCCGATTTCTACACTTCCAACTTAAAGTTCTATATTGGTTTTTATCGTGCACAAGATCGTCCGATAGCAGTTATATATCATTTTATATATACTTCCATAATAACATTTTTTGTAAAAAAAAGTTTGTTGTTGTAGAACACACCCTAGAACGATGAAATCCGGAAAAAAATTTATGTCATCCGATTTCTACACTTCCAACTTAAAGTTCTATATAGGTTTTTATCGTGCACAAGATCGTCCGATAGCAGTTATATATCAATTTATATATACTTCCATAATAACTTTTTTGTAAAAAAAAAGTTTGTTGTTGTAGTACACACCCTAGAACGATGAAATCCGGAAAAAAATGTATGTCATCCGATTTCTACACTTTCACCTTAAAGTTCTATATAGGTTTTTATCGTGCACAAGATCGTCCGATAGCAGTTATATATATTTTAATATATACGGCCATAGTAACATTTTTTGTAAAAAAAAAAGTTTGTTGTTGTAGTAAACACCCTAGAACGATGAAATCCGGAAAAAAATGTATGCCATCCGATTTCTACACTTTCACCTTAAAGTTCTATATAGGTTTTTATCGTGCACAAGATCGTCCGATAGCAGTTATATATCTTTTAATATATACGGCCATAGTTACATTTTTTGTAAAAAAAAAGTTTGTTGTTGTAGTACACACCCTAGAACGATGAAATCCGGAAAAAAATGTATGTCATCCGATTTCTACACTTCCGACTTAAAGTTCTATATAGGTTTTTATCGTGCACAAGATCGTCCGATAGCAGTTATATATCATTTTATATATACGGCCATAGTTACATTTTTTGTAAAAAAAAAGTTTGTTGTTGTAGTACACACCCTAGAACGATGAAATCCGGAAAAAAATTTATGTCATCCGATTTCTACACTTCCAACTTAAAGTTCTATATAGGTTTTTATCATGCACAAGATCGTCCGATAGCAGTTATATATCAATTTATATATACTTCCATAATAACTTTTTTGTAAAAAAAAAGTTTGTTGTTGTAGTACACACCCTAGAACGATGAAATCCGGAAAAAAATGTATGTCATCCGATTTCTACACTTTCACCTTAAAGTTCTATATAGGTTTTTATCGTGCACAAGATCGTCCGATAGCAGTTATATATATTTTAATATATACGGCCATAGTAACATTTTTTGTAAAAAAAAAAGTTTGTTGTTGTAGTAAACACCCTAGAACGATGAAATCCGGAAAAAAATGTATGCCATCCGATTTCTACACTTTCACCTTAAAGTTCTATATAGGTTTTTATCGTGCACAAGATCGTCCGATAGCAGTTATATATCAATTTATATATACTTCCATAATAACTTTTTTGTAAAAAAAAAGTTTGTTGTTGTAGTAAACACCCTAGAACGATGAAATCCGGAAAAAAATGTATGCCATCCGATTTCTACACTTTCAACTTAAAGTTCTATATAGGTTTTTATCGTGCACAAGATCGTCCGATAGCATTTATATATTATTTTCTATATATGACCATAGTATTATTTTTTGAATGTTTTTTATTAAAAGGCATTCTGTAACGATATAATCCCATATATATTTTTATTTTATCAGATTTGTTCCTTTTACATTTATATACATATTTTAATTGATCAAAAATAATTTTTTTAAAGTAAATCATGAAAATCAATTTTTTTGAATCTTTTCCACGTGCATAAACACATATTGAAAATGTAAATATTGAAAACGAGTTTTTGCGTCTTTTCCACGTGCACAAACACATATTTGTAAACAAAAAAAACTCACCACACCAAAAAAAAATGTTTATTTTGATAAAACAGCTGTTGCGGTTTGTTTTATTTTTCGTCGGGTTGTTTTCTTTATGTGCGTAAAATATGTTGCTCCATGAATTCACATATCATTTGATAAAGTCGACTTTTTAAATTTTTTTCCTTAAAAAGTCGATCTTTGAAAACTTCTTTCGATTTTTTTTCCAATTTAACTCAAACTTAACCTAACTTTTACACGACCTTTTTAAAATTTGTCCAACATTCTTGAATTTATATAGTTTTTTTTTAAAGACGACTTTCAACGACTATAAAATTTTCAAGGATTTGTCCAAAATTCTTGAAGATTGTTATAAGATTATCTGAAATGGATAATGGACAATATATCGCCTCATGAATTTACATATCATTTAATAAAGTCTACTTTCTAAATTTGTTACCTTAAAAAGTCGATCTTTGAAGACTTCTCCCGATCTATTTTCCAATTTAACTTGAACGTTAACTAACTTTAGCAAACTTTTATAAATTTGTCCAACATTCTGGAATTTATAGATTTTTTTTTTTTTTGGAACGACTCAAAAAGTTGACTTTAAAAAATTTTTTAACACTTTCTTATTCTATTTTAATAATGTTTGTCTAGTTTGAGTTCTTTTACCTGAAAAGATGAATTTTGACGTTTCGACTAAATTAACTTTTACCATGCATATTATTCTATACTTGATTAAAAAGTGTTAAGCCAAAATTTGCAATTACATATCTTAATAAGAAGCCGACTTTTTGCAATTATTATCTGATTTTCTAATTAATTGTTGGAAGAAGATTCTTTAAAGAATCTCTGAAATTTTTTTCGAGAAAGTAGACTTTAAACGTCTCTAAAAGTTGTCTTTAAACAAAATTTTAATAGTTTTTTATTCTTTTTTCATAATTTTTGACTAGTTCGAGTTATTTTAATTAAATGATGAATTTAAACGTCATCGGTGTATGAATTCACATATAATTTGATAAAGTCGAATTTTAACGACTATTTTCAAAATCTTTCGAAAATTTTGGAATTTCGAACATTTTAAATAAGTTATATAATAATAAAAAACCGAATTTGTCCGATTTTCTCGAGGCGGAGGGCCAATTTTATGTTCTTGTAAAATGTTCGGGTTTCTCAATTTTTTTTTTTTCTTAAAAAGTCGATCTTTGAAGACTTTTGAAAAATTTTCAAATTTTACTCGAACTTAAACTAATTTTTACGACTTTTTTACATTTGTCCTACTCTCTAGAGTTTATATGGATTTTATGGTAAAAGTCGACTTTAAACTACTAAAAAAGTTTTTAAACGTCATTTCGACAAAATTGGAATTTTTCTGACTTCATTGTTTTTTGCAAAAAAATTATATTTTAAAATATGCAAAAGTTAAATTATTACGATAAATCGTATATTTATTGTAATCAAATGTACTTTACAGTCGACTTTTTCGGTAAATAAATATTGCTCTTTAAAGTCAAATTATCGTAAAAGTCAAAAATTTAAAAATAAATAAAAAATCGAAAAATTTGAGATTAGTAGTAAAAAGTATACACTTTTAGTTAAATACTCGAAGTTCATACAATATATCGTGTTGTGGACCTATATCGCCTATTTTTATTTTGTCCTATGTTTTTAAAGAATTTTCGACTTACATTAACATTTCCATATTACAAAATAGACGATTCATGGAAATAATATAACTTTTGCATCGTAAAAGTTGTTTAAGTCAACTTTTTTTAAAAACTAATCGGAAAATTCGTATTTATATTTTATGTTAAAACAACTCGATCTAGTCAAGAATGATGAATAAAGAATAACCCCGTGTCTATATTAGACAAATATTTATTATGCTAAACGTCAAATTGTTATCATGATAAAAAATTAGCTGGGACGAACGGCATTTATTAGCGTTATAACATCGTTATGACAGTGTTGTCTAAACAATTGTATAGACAACGTTGTCTTGATAACAAACGTCATTTTATTGTAAAATTTGTTTAGAATTTTGTTTTTGTGTAATTAAAATAGATTTTTAACATAAGATTTAGTGAAATTAGTGTTTATTTACAAAATTTGTATTTAATTTTAATTGTTTTTATAAAATATAGCACTATTTCAATAAAATTATCTGTGAGTTGTCGTGATAAAATCAGCATTTTGTTACCCCTATGTATTAACATACACAAAAAACTGACAATTTTCTGCCGACGTTTTGTCAAGTGCCGTGATAAATATTTGTCTAATATAGATATGGGGTAAAACAATTGTTAAAAATTTGTTTAATGTAAATTTTTTAATCACATGAAGTCGACTTTTTCCTAAAAAAAAACATATAAAATCAAGATTTTTGGACAAATTTAGAAAGTCGAAAAAATTCGAAAGTTTTTCTAAAAAATCGTAAAAGAACATAAAATTGGCTATCCGATATATTCTTGTAAAAATTCTTATAAAAATCCGCTCCCGATAATTATTTTCAAAATCGGATAAAGATTGCAGAAAGTCGACTTCTTATTAAAATAATTCCATAATTTGACTTAACACTTTTTATCAAGTTTAGAATTTTTCACTTAAGGTGATGTGGATATATTCTCATAAAAGTGGTTTAAAGTCGACATTTTGTGAAAAAACAAGGAAGTCAGAAAAATTCTCAAGTTGAAACGACTTTATATTCATATTTTTAGTTAAAAGAACTCTAATTAATCCAAAATGATGAAAAATGTGTTTAAAATTAAAGTCAACTTTTTTAGTCGTTTAAAGTCGACTTTTTCCACAAAAATCCAAAAGTGTCAACAATGTTGAACAAACTTGGAAAAGTCGTAAAAATTAGTACAAGTTTGAGCAATATTTGAAAAAAAAAATCTTAAGAAGAAGTCTTAAAAGATCAAATTTTTTAGGAAACAAATTTAGAAATTTGCAAATTTTACAAAAGAATTAAAAAATTTCGAAAGATATCGACAATAGTCGTTAAAAATTTATTTTTTCAAATGATATGTGAATTCATGGACCGATATATCGTCCATTTGATATTTCAGAGATTCTTATGAAAAACTACCCAGACAATTATTTAAAAAAAATTTGGCTTAACACTTTTTTTTATCAAATGTAGATAGGGTTAACAATGTGTGAAATTTTCGGAAACTACAGTGCTAAAATTATACATAATATTATATTATTTTCATTAACACGTTTTGGGCTAAACAAGTGATAGTTAAAGAATTTTCTTGTTTATATATATATTTGAATGTATATAATTATTTACATGCGCATAGTTTGGGTGCATTTTTTCTATGTACTGCATTGTTTGAGGACTTTCGATTTGCTTATAGTTTGAGGACATATTTTTTTAATCAAATATGATTAAAATTCATAAAATATCACTTAAGCTTTGTTAGTAACATTCGAAAGGTTGTTTTAAGTCGACTTTTTCAGAAAAAGATAAGAATGTGGAATGACGAGCAAAATTTAATGCGTTTTTAAATGTTTTCAAAATTAAATTTTTTAGCTCTTTAAATTAGACTTCTTTCTATAAAAATGCCCCTATGCACAAATTGTATGGCAATCGATCTACTACATATCTAAAAAAATTTTTTCCCATTTCATTACCCTCGTGTTTATAGCATTAAAATATCTATCAAGTGTCAACAATGTCGGTAAGTGTCATTTTGTATTGGCGCGAAATAATACAAGCTCCAAAGTCACCACGATGACATTGGTGGTAATATTTCAAAGTCGTAAAATTCCTAATTTGGCATAAAAGTGTGGTAACCCCAAAATCAAAAATAAATTTTTAAAATCAAAAATTAAGGCATTAAAGCCGTATACATTAACAAAAAAATATTTAAGTATAGTATATTTAACATAGCGGAATCTAAATATGCAATAAAAAAAATTGGAAAAAATGTCCTCAAAGTAACATGTCCCCAAACTATGCGCAAGGCATATAAAATTTTGGGGACAGTCCCCAAAGTATGCAAATGTCCTATGCGTTAGATCGAAACACTGTCCCCGAAGTATGCGGTAAGCATACATATATATATATATATATATATATATATATATATATATATATATATATATATATATATATATACTAGCTATACCCAGTGTGCTTTGCTACCCTAAAAGGAATATGTATAAATAAATACCAGATTTATTATATGTTACATATAAAAGATGTCAAGCAAATTATTGCAAGTTCGCCAGTTTCTATCTATCGCCAATTTCTATCTATCTACAAAAAATTTGAATAATATAAGAGTTTCCAAGATGCACGAAATTTTGTACTTAATTCATATATGTGGTGCCAAGCCCCCCATTGAAAGTCCGCCCGTTATTCTCTAAATGTTCACATGAATGTCAAAGTTCTTCATGTAAAATTTTAAGATTCTAGCTCTAATAGTTTCTCAGATATACGAATTTAATTCATGTGGGGGCTTCAAGCCCCCCGGATGAAAGTCCGCCCTTTTTCCTCCAAAATATTCAGATGATTATTAAAATAATTTGTTCAAAATTTGAAGAATCTAGTTCTATTAGTTTCCCAGTTAAACGAAATTTTGTATTTAATTCATATGGGAGGTACCAAGTAACCCATTGGAAGTCCGCCCGTTATATTCTAAATGTTCAGGTGAATGTCAAAGTTCTTCAAGTAAAATTTAATGATTCTAGCTCTAATTGTTTCTCAGATATACGAATTTTTCTATTTTATTCATATGGGGGCTCCAAGCTCCCCAGATGAAAGTCCGCTCTTTTTTCCTTAAAAATGTTCAGATGAATATTAAAGTTCTTCGTGCAAAATTTTAAGAATTTAGTTCTATTAGTTTCCCAGATAAACGAATTTTTGTTTTTAATTAATATAGGAGGTGCCGCTCCCCTCATGGGTAGTCCGCCAATTTTTTACCCAAAATGTTTATATGGATGTTAAAGTTCTTTGTGCAAAATTTTAAGAATTTAGTTCTATTAGTTTCCCAGATAAACGAATTTTTGTATTTAATTAATATGGGAGGTGCCGCTCCCCTCATGGGTAGTCCGCCAATTTATTACCCAAAATGTTTATATGGATGTTAAAGTTCTTCGTGCTAAATTTTAAGAATTTAGTTCTATTAGTTTCCCAGATAAACGAATTTTTGTATTTAATTTATATGGGAGGTACCACGCCCCCTAATGCTAGTCCGCCTACTTTTTGTCCTAAATGATCATATTGACACTAAAGTGGCTCCGACAAAATTTGAGGACTCTAACTGTTATATTATCTAAAATATACGGATTTTATATTTTCTTAATGTGGGCGTGGCTCATCGCCCACTTGAAATTTCGAAATAAAAAGTAGCCTATTACCTATATATATATATATATATATATATATATATATATATATATATATATACTAGATTTTTGTACCCGGGATTTTAAGTGGTTTCTATTTTTATTTTTAGCTATTTTCTCCCTTACAAACCTGCTTCGATAAGGCATGATTTTTACATAGTGAATTCCCACTTGAAAGCATTACTCTTTAAAAAATGAAGCGTGTTTTCACTCATTACATTCAGCTGTGAGTAACAGCTATAAGTAAGCACTTATTTCATGTTTCTATGGCATTACTTCTTTCATTGTTTACAAAAGCTCTTCCCTAATGCTTTTCCAGAAGACGTGAATTCATAGCTGATGTGAAGATATTACAGTATTGCTTATATGAAACCCTCAACTCAATGGTATTTCTGAATGTACACTATTTAAAATATGTAAAATGGCTGATGTACTTGCCACAGATGGGCGATATTTTATATACCATTCCCTTATATTTTCTCTTAATGTCCCGTTTTTATCATCAGCTATTACATCTACTTCTGAATTCTCAAAATTAGAAATAATTTCGATATTTGGAATTTCTTCTGGACTATTTTCTGTTGCCTTCAAGAGATTTGTTATTACGGGTTAGAAAGGGTAGGGTATAGATTAATCTTAAGTAGCATGTAAGTAAATAAAACGCTTTTCTTTTTCTTTTCACAAACGTTATAAATTCATATGTTTATTGAACTCTAACGGGTAAGTATTTAATATATAGGGTAAGTATTTAATATATAGGGTAAGTATTTAATATATAGGGTAAGTATTTAATGTATTTATTTTATTTTCAATTCTTTTTAGGCTTAAGGGTTTTAATTTAGGTTTAGGGTTTTATTATATTGTTTCATGTTTTTAACTGTGATATTCACTGTGATAATTAAGAATTTTATTTTAGGGTTTTACTATTTATTCTTAGGTTTAGGGTTTTAACACAGGTTATATATTTTACCACTAGTTTTAAGTTTTAGCACTAGGTTTAGGTTTTGTAATTTATGTATTTAAAAGACACTTTGAATTCTCACTGTCTGTTGTAGGGGTTGTTGTTTTACTTGGTTTGTTTTAGCGCTCACACACTTGTTGTTACTTGCAAAATTATATTTGAAGTGAAGATAATAAAGCGGCAGCTAGCTTTAGTGTGCCTAAGCTGAAGTTGGCTGCAGTTGAGAGGTGGGTGTTGTTTGACATCAGGGATGGGTGTTTTGTTCATTGAAATGAACATCCTCCCGGGCCTGGCAACCTGTGAAGAAAAAGAACAATTATTTTCATTTGTTCAACATTGGGTTAGAGAAAGTGAGGGTAATTTATAGTAAAATACTTTATTATATTTTTAATTGGTAAGGGATCCCATAACTAGCCAACCCAGGGTTGAATCCTGGGCTATCAGTGAGCCGCCATCAATATGGATCGTGTTAGGCTGTAAAATGGTGGTATACAAATCACCACCTATTTCCATGGCTACGGGTGCATTGGCATAAAATTCTGGGTCGGCCAGAGAAATTCGGCAGAACTTCCCTTTTATAGCTGGGTCCAAACCATGAGCGTAAGGGTTTCTTGGCAGGTCATTTGAAACCTGCATGCACACCTCATATTGTATTGTGGAGGCCATATTAGGTGATATTATGACCTTCACGTAAACACTTTCATCCACTTTAAAAGGGTTTAGTGTTGATTCGCGCACAAACGCTACGCCTATTTTTGAGGTGGTTAGGCTCGGGTTTAAGACAGCTCTAACGAGTTGTTTCGATTTGTCTGTCACAACCTGAACTACAACCGTAGGTACAATGGTTTGGGTTCGGGACGTTGGCAAAGTGGTTGCTACAATTGGCATCACAATAGTTCGTGGCGCAGGAATCGGAGCAATAGTCCTTTTTGCTACGGGCGGTGGAGACTGTTCCTTTGGCAAATCTTTCAGGATCCGATCTGGGCCGTGCAGGGTGGTGTGATGTTTACCCTTGCACTTTTGGCATCGGGATTTATTTGAACATTTTCCGATTAGGTGATTCCTGGCCAGACAATTGACGCAGTAGTGCAATTTAACTGCGGTTTTGTACTTCTCCGCCAAGTTCATCTTTTTAAACTTTTTACAGTTTGTTAAGCTGTGATCAGCTTGACAAATACCGCAACCAAAGTGGCGTTTTGGTTGACGCTTATCGTTTTTGCGTTGGTTGGTTTTGGGTCGAGATCCATTGCGGTCGGAACGGTTGGAACGTCCTTTACGATTGTTGTTGTTGGGTGCCATATTCTGTATAAAAGAAATTATGTGTGAATGAATGAAGGGTAATGAATGTGTTAGTGGGTTAGAGTATGAGGGTGAAGAGTTAGTGATGACTAGTAGTTACAAGTGGATAAGTGTGTTAAATGGGTTAAAAGGGGTAAGTAAACAACTTAATGTTATTTGGGTTATACTAGAAGGTTAAACTAGCTAGTGGGTAAAATGACAACTTTTGTTATTGGTCGAGTTAACGTTCCGGATGACGTCCGTATATCGACTACTCTGTTTTGTCCATCAGGGCCAGTGTATGTTTTAATGACTCGACCGAGTAACCATTCGTTTGGAGGTAAATTGTCCTGTCTGATAATAACAATGTCATCTGTTTCAACTTGACGTTGAGGGTTTTTCCACTTGTATCTCTTATGGAGCTCTTTAAGATATTCATCTTTCCATCTTCTACAAAAGTTATGATGTTGAATCTTTAACTTTTGCCATCTGTTTGCCAGGGTTATATTTTCATTGCTTACATCGGGTTCTGCTGGGGTTAAAATGGGTGATCCAATTAAAAAGTGTCCTGGAGTTAAAGGGTTAAGATCCTGTGGGTTCTCGCTTGACGGGCTTAAGGGTCTTGAATTCAGGCATCCTTCTATTCTCGCGAGGAGTGTAGCTAGCTCTTCAAAAGTGTACTTCAGGGTATTCATTTTCTTTAGATGAGCCTTAAAGCTTTTCACTCCCGCTTCCCATAAACCACCCATGTGTGGTGCTCCTGGGGGTATGAAATGCCACGTCAAATTTTGAAAACTGCTAGTGGATGTAATGGAACCTTTCAATTGCTTGATGAATTCTTGTCGCTCTTTCTTCAATAGCTTGCTAGCTCCGATGAAATTTGTCCCATTGTCAGAGTAAATAGCGACAGGGCATCCCCGCCTCGAAAAAAATCGAGCAAAGGCTGCCATAAAGGCTTGGGTAGACAAATCAGATGTTGGCTCCAAGTGAATAGCTTTTGTTGCAAAGCAAACAAAAACGCATACGTAACCTTTTGTTATTCTACATGCTCTGCCATTATATATTTTAATGTCGAATGGTCCTGCAAAATCAACTCCAACATTTGTGAATGGTTTATTTATTTGGGTACGTTCGGGTGGTAATGCTGCCATAAATTGGGTAGTTTGTCTATTCTTGTATCTAGTACACGGTGAGCATTTGTTAATTACCGCGCTAATCAGATTTTTCAGTTTTGGGATCCAGTATCCTGAACGTATTACTCTCAACATAAGTTGATTTCCTCCGTGAAGTGTTATCAGGTGCACGTGTTGGGTTAATAATTTAGCAAATGAACTGCCGTAGGGTAATAAAACCGGATGCCTTTCAGAATATGACAAACCGTTGGAATTTGCTAGTCGACCATTTGCCCGCATTATATTTGCGGAATCTAAAAATGGCGTTAGGGTGAGCAGGTTACTTTTATTGGGTATAGGGTTTCTTTTCTTCAGACAGTTATATTCGTTTCTAAAATATTCAGTCTGACAAAGAATAATTAGTCTATCACGGGTAGATTTGATCTCTGACGCATCCAGTTCAATACTTGGGTGGGTAGTTAATAAACGTAGTCTTTCTTTGACTAGTTTTGGGTTATTTTGATCAAGAATAATTCTATCATTTCGAATAGTATTGTTCCGTTTATACGATGCGCGATCACAAAATCGATAGACATATGTCATTACTCTTAGAGCTTTTGACAATTTCGAAAATCTTGATAATATATCTGGGTTTTCTGTATTCGTATTAACCAAGGAAGGGTGGGTATTAACGGTCGTAGTAAACGACTGACTAACTTTAGCTTCAGCTTGAGTAATGAAGTGTTTATTTGTTGTTGGCCACTTCGACGCGACTTCTTTCAACCACGATGGTCCATTCCACCATAAAGTGTCATCTTTTAACTCATCAGCATTACATCCTCGGCTAGCAACATCGGCAGGATTATCGTGTGAAGCAACATGGTTCCAATTTTCAACGCCGACAGTCTGGATTATTGTAGAAACTCGGTTTGCTACAAATGTGTTCCACGAGTTAGGGTGTTTACTAAGCCAGGCCAAAACTATAGATGAGTCGGTCCAGAAATACGTCTGATGTAAGGGTAGGTTGAGTTGGGTGAGTAAATTATGTGTCATATTTGCCAACAACACTGCACCACAAAGTTCAAGTTTTGGTAACGAGATTACTTTGATTGGCGCAACTCTCGTCTTAGCGAAGAGTAGGGTTACGGAATTAGGTCCGTCTATGGGTGTTACTCGTGCATACAGACATGCCGAGTATGCTTTTTCAGAAGCATCTGAAAAACCATGAAACTCAATTTTTGCTGAAGGTGAAAAGTTAATCCATCTTGGAATATGAATTCTATTAATATTATCGTAGAACTGCAAAAACTTTTGCCATTTTATAAGGGTGAGTGGGTTAAGACATTCATCCCAAGCTGTATTATCTTGCCAAATTTGCTGCATAATAATCTTGGCAGATATAACAATTGGCGCTAACCAACCAGCTGGGTCAAAAAGACGAGCAATGTCTGATAACACAGTTCGCTTTGTGTATGCTGATTTTCTTTCAATTAAGGGTACATTAAAGAAAAACGTATCTTCTTTAGCATTCCATCGGATTCCTAATGTTTTGGCATTATTCGATTCTGGAAGGTTGAGTAAATCCACATCAAGTAGGTGATCTTCGGGTAAATCTTTCAACAATTCCCTCGTATTTGAGATCCATTTTCTTAAAGGAAAACCAGCAGAGTCAAGCGCTGCGATCAGTTGGGTTTGGCCTTCTTTAGCTTCTTCAATGGTGTGACCTCCGGCTAATACATCGTCTACATACATATTATTTCGCAGTGTTTGCGAAGCGATAGGGTGGGTATTTTGAATGTCTTTGGCTAATTCGTGTAGTGTTCTAATAGCCAAGTATGGCGCACAGTTAACACCAAATGTAACTGTTTGCAGTTCATAATCTTGAATGGGTTCGTTGACGCTTTTACGGAATAATATTCGTTGGAAGGGTGTATGGATAGGGTTTAGCATAATTTGCCGGTACATTTTTGTAATGTCGGCATTATAAACTATCTTATAAAAGCGCCATTTCAAGATAAGTACAACTAAATCTTGTTGTAGGGTAGGACCAGTGTATAGGGTATCATTAAGACTGTTGCCGTTCGAGGTTTTGCTAGATGCATTAAATACAACTCGAACTTTTGTCGTAACACGATCAAGTTTAACAACAGCGTGATGGGGTAAATAATAATGGGTGTTTGAAGGAGTGTTTGGGTTATATTTTATATGTTTCATATGACCTAATTCGATATACTCTTGTAGCACGTTATCATATTCCATTTTAAGCTCTGGCTTTTTCATTAAACTTTTCTCGTTTCGTAGAAATTGAGCCATAGCAACGTGTCTAGAGTTTCCTAACTCAACAGGAGGGTATATAAATGGAAGGTTAACTTGATAACGGCCATTCGGTAATCGACGGGTAGTGGTCATGAAAGTTTCTTCACATAAAGAACTTTCCTCTGAAACTTTGGGTTGGGTGGATATATCTTCAATCTCCCAGAATTTGGTCAAAACTTTATCAAGCGTGACTGAACTGAAGTATGAAACTAAGGGTTGAGTATTGTTTGTGTTCTGAATGGGTCCGGTTAAAATCCAGCCAAACTCAGTTTCCTGAGCTATTAGGGTATTGAGAAGATCTTTCCGTACTCCAGATTTCAATATTTGAGGGTAAAAATCGCTGCCAATTATAAAGTCTATAGGTCTGCTTTCATAGAACTTTTGGTCAGCTAATTGAATATCTTCCAAGTCTTTTATTAGGGTTGGGTTTAAACTTTGGGTGGGTAAATTTTTTGTAAGTGTTTTCACTACAATTGCTTGGATATTCAATTTGAAATTATTATGGGTATTCGAGCGTAGAGAAACTTGACACAGTTTAGTTGATCTTGCAGAAACTATCTCATTTAATCCAGAAATTTCTGCAACTATGGGTGTAGTGGGTAAATGTAACATTCTTCTTAGTTTATCTGTTATAAATGAGAAATCTGAAGCTGGGTCAATAAGCGCTCTAGCTGGAAACAATTCACCTTGGACTTCTACATTCAGAACTGCTGTTCCTAATAACTTCGTTCTGTCATCAATGGGTGTGGGTTTGCTTGATTGGGTGTGGGTTGAGAAAGACTGAACTGTATTTGACGATGAAGATGCCTGATTATCTTCATTATGTGGGTTTATCCTCGAATTTGGTCGGTGCAATAGACTATTATGTCGTCCACCGCAATATCTACATATGAATGTACTGCGACAAGCTTGTATGACATGACCGACGGCTAAACAATTGTAACATATTTCATGTTTCTTTACAAACTCAATTCTCTCGTTTATTCCAAGAGAATTGAATGACGAACATTCCCTCAAAGTATGGTTTTCGCTGCAAAGCTTGCAAATAGAACCATCATGTTTAATTTGGGTGCTTGGGTTGTTTGGTTGGGTTGGAAGGGGGAATTTTTGTTCGGTTTTACGTTTGTTTTGGGTGGGTGGGTTGTGGGTGGGTGGGTTTTTTATGGGTTTTGGTTGATTTTTTGGGTTTTTCCCATTCGAATCATTTGTTACGTTATGAAATGTTTTGCCTTTTCTGTCATATTGTGTTCTAACATCTTGGAATTGTTTGGGTTTAGGGTGGGTATGGTTAATACTATGGTCCTGGACATCATTAACCGAAGTTAGTTCTTTAAATGTGTTAGTTAAAAATACATCTAAGTCAGTCCAAGAAGGCATCTCTGCACAATCTGGAAGAGATTTCTCAAATTCTCTTCGGGTTTCTCTGGGTAATTTCGATGTGCATAAATATACTAAGATAGGATCCCACTGATCCGTATCTATGTCTAAAGAGTTCAGATTTGCAATACAACAATTTATCTTTCTCTGAAGCTTTCTTATAGAAGCACTACACATGGTGCTTACTAAGGGTAAATTCAATAGGGTTTTTAATTGCGCGTTAATTTGCATCCTACGATTCTCATACTGAGAAGCTAATTGATTCCACGCAATAAGAAAGCCATCATTTGTTAAGGGTGCATTGTCTACTATTTCTTTGGCTTCGCCGCTTGTTTTTTGTTTAAGATGGAAAAGTTTTTCAACTCCACTTAAACGGGTATTATTGCCATAAATGGCCTTGAAAAGATCCCTAAACGAAGCCCAGCTTTTGAAATCTCCGCTGAACGTTGGCATATCACAAGGGGGTACAGTGAAACCTGCAGAACTGCTGGGTTGTGGGGGTTCGGGTAAAGATGGTCGGGTTTCATTTTCCTTCGTAATCTCCTCAATAGATTCGTCAATCGAGATCATACTTGACCTATAAAATCCTTTAGCAGATCTGACTTGCCTAACAACTTCGCTTAAATTTATGGCTTCAGCTTTCTTCGGATCCAGAATATCGGCAGATTCTCTAATTTGGGTGAATTTACGGTCAATTTTAGCCCATAATTCACTTAATTCCCGTTTTTGGAATTTAAGAGCGGGTAGAGATCGGAAACTTTCCGGGGTAGCGCGATAATCTTCATCAAACGACTTTAAATCCGTTTGGATATATCTTAACAAATCGGCGGCCACAGACTCTAGGGTAGACATATTGGGTTTTCGGAAAAAAAATTCACAAAAAGAGACTTCTCAAAAAATATATATTTCTATAAAGAAATTTTTTTTTTCTTTTTTAAAAAATTGAAAAAAGTGTGAGTTTTTTGCTTTAGCTGTTCCAAAAAATTACTTTTGTTCCAGCTGACAAAATTTCCAATTGGGTATTAATTCGTTAATGTGTGCGCTAATTAACTTAATATGCAATATAAGTTCCTTAGAAGCAATATAAAAAATATTTTAAACTTTTTTATATAAAGGGTTAAATATTTTGAAAGGGTTTGGGTGGGTTTAAAATGAACAATATTTTATATTATATTGCTGAAGAGTAATGGAACAAATTTGCAAAAGAAATTGGAAATAAAAAATTTTGTATAAATAGCAAAAATTTCGACTCACCTTTTTTGCTGGGGGTAGGGTACAAACCACAATAATATAAAAATAATAAAAAAAAATTCCTTGTGTTGTCGATTCCTCTTTGTGTCGTCTTCCCGCTATGATGCGTGTTGATAATATGGGTAGTGTTGTTGTTGTAATTGTCGACGGTCACTGTATGTACTTTTTGTGTATATATTTTAATGTGGTTTTTTATATTTGGATAATTTTGTAATATTTTGTTATTATGTTTTGTGTTAATAATTTTTGTTCAATATAAATGTAAGTATGTAAATTTATGTATATAAATAAGGGTTAATTTGTATTTTTTGGGTATTGTTTTTTGTTCACAATTTTTGTTTAAATATTTTAATAATGTTGTGTTGTATTTTTGTGCACTTTTTTGTTGTTTTTCTTGTGTGTTATTATTTAATTTATTTGTAAACAATAATTGTTTTTATTAAATTGCCTTTATTTATTTGTTGTTTTAAAACTTTTAATATTTTAACGCACAAATTTTCTTTGTTTCTTTTTGTATTGTTTATTTTCGTTAGCACTTTTTATTTATGTTTAGCGTAATTTGTTTTCTAGTTTGTAGGGTACTATTTATTAATTTATTTATATTGTGAACTTTTATATGTTATTTATTATTTATTCTTTTTAATTTGTGAACTGTATCACTATTTCACTTCACTTTTAACGGTTCGTGAGGACCAATGTTATTACGGGTTAGAAAGGGTAGGGTATAGATTAATCTTAAGTAGCATGTAAGTAAATAAAACGCTTTTCTTTTTCTTTTCACAAACGTTATAAATTCATATGTTTATTGAACTCTAACGGGTAAGTATTTAATATATAGGGTAAGTATTTAATATATAGGGTAAGTATTTAATATATAGGGTAAGTATTTAATGTATTTATTTTATTTTCAATTCTTTTTTAGGCTTAAGGGTTTTAATTTAGGTTTAGGGTTTTATTATATTGTTTCATGTTTTTAACTGTGATATTCACTGTGATAATTAAGAATTTTATTTTAGGGTTTACTATTTATTCTTAGGTTTAGGGTTTTAACACAGGTTATATATTTTACCACTAGTTTTAAGTTTTAGCACTAGGTTTAGGTTTTGTAATTTATGTATTTAAAAGACACTTTGAATTCTCACTGTCTGTTGTAGGGGTTGTTGTTTTACTTGGTTTGTTTTAGCGCTCACACACTTGTTGTTACTTGCAAAATTATATTTGAAGTGAAGATAATAAAGCGGCAGCTAGCTTTAGTGTGCCTAAGCTGAAGTTGGCTGCAGTTGAGAGGTGGGTGTTGTTTGACATCAGGGATGGGTGTTTTGTTCATTGAAATGAACAAGATTAAATAAATTTTTTATATACCTCTTTTCTTTTTAATTTGTTTAAATAGTCTTCTTCCAACCACTTTCGGCATATTATTTAACAATAACAGAACTAACTATTTCAAAAAAAAAAAAAAAAACAAAACAAACACAAAACGCCGTTAACTTTTCTACAAATCAAAACACTAAACAACACAAACATGGACAAAAGCAGAAGTATTAAAAAACAGAAACAAGAAAAACCAAAAGCAATAATACACATACACTATAATAAACACACACTTTAATAAATTTTAAAAAAGATATTTCTTACATTAAAAATGTATTAATTAATTAAAATCACTTTATAGATTTATATTTATAATAAAATCTTTATTATGTAATTTTAAATGTGTTTTTTTTTGCCAGAAAAGTCTCGGTAAAACTGCCGATTTCAATAGTCTTTGCAGTACAACCTGCTTCCTTTAAAGGGACAAGAGTAAGCTTAAATATTATTTAAATACTTCACTACAACCTGCTTCTCTGTAAGGGATAGTAGTAAGCTTTTAATTTTTTTCAGCTTATATTATAAAATTACTCCTATCATTGGTATTCTCTTATTTCCTGCTTCTCAGTAAGGCTTAACAGTAAGCGAATACAGATGCAGTTAGGTCCCTTTTTAGCTTCCTAAAGTCTACAAATTTGTTACTGGGATTATACTTAAGTATTCTCCCGTTAGAGTAAACTAAAAAATGTGCTTTATGTCCATAGATCAATTTCTGAAATTTTTCAACATTCAGAAAAAAAATAATAGAAACGACTTTATTTTGGGGCGAAAACTAAAATTTTCTCAAAAAGTACCCGTTACAATTTCATGATTTGTATCTTAAATAAAAGGTATTTAGGTGTACTTTCCTATGATAAATGGAGTTTGTAAGTTTTTATGCTCTATCGTATTTTATTGGTATTTAAAAAATTTGGCATTGGAAAAAATAATAGAACTATTCACAGTACTACACTGGGGACATAAGCAGATATTTCTTAAACAACTTTTGCACTTATTTTTAAAAATTTTAATTATTATTAAATTCTTAATATAAAAGTATACTCTTTACTTTAATTTTTATGTTAACATTCGTTTTTTTCGAAGCTTGATTGACCATATGGATCCTGAAAGCTGAATCAGAAGCCCGACTTTCAAGTTTTCTTAAATAAAATTGTAACCAATTATGGACCGATGTTGAAAATGTTCACATATATATATATATATTATATTATATATATATATATTATATTATATATTATATATATATATCTATATATTATATCTATTATATATATATCTCTCTATATCTATATCTATCTCCTCTCTCTTCGTGCACCTTTTCAACATCGGTACCATACTTGGTTACCCTCTTCGGAATTTTTTCAGCCTCCTCCCGTCCCTCCCTCGCTCCCATAAAGGTTCCCTTCTGAAACACCACTTAATGCCACATAATTTATTATTGAACTCGACATGAGTATGTTCTGTGTACAGATTATCATTTCGATTATTTTTTTTTCGAATTGGTCCATTATTGGTCATAGTTCCCATATAAATTATCAGCAGGATCGGCACATAATAAGTCGAAGAATAATCGGTCGGTATCTGAAAATCACTTAATACCAATGTTTCAGGGCCTAATCCAAATTAGTTACATACATACATGCATAAAGAAGTTACAAAATGATAAATAGTATCTTAATTACGGAAAACAAATCTTGTGTCGGGTTTTACATTTCTCCATAAGGGAAATAAGTACTTTAGTACTTAGTATGTATTTTAATACTTAAGTAAAATTTATTTCTTTGGTATATAAATTATAAATTCGGCCCTATAACTTTAACCATTTATGACATATTTATATTGGGATTTAATAAAAAGTAGTTTGCAGGTGGAAGGTATTTAAGATTCGGCAGAGCCAAATATAGCATTCTAACTTGTTCTATATGATTGTTATAGAAAATTTTCATTCGAGAAACTACTGAACCGATTTACATGAAATTTGGTATACCGATCTTAGGATCTGGATCGGACGCCACGCCCCTTTTCACACCAACATTTTGTAAAACAATTATTAAACCAAATTGACGTTCAGGCATACAAAAACTACTGAACCGATTTTCTTGAAATCTGTTATAATGAATGTTGTGTAATGAACAGTACGACACATTACATCTTCAAAACCTATATATATAATTATATTCTATATTCTATCCTATATTTATATATAAAACAGACTGTTTGTTTGTGTGTTTGTTACGCTTTCACGGCAAAACTACTGAACCGATTTACATGAAATTTGGACAGCTAATAGGTCTAACCCCAAAAGGAACAATAGGCTATATAAGATATTGATCGGATGCCACGCCCCTTTTTACGCCCACTTTTTGTAAAACTATTTTTACACCAATTTTACAATCACAATATGCAAAAACTACTAAACCGATTAACCTGAAATTTTGCATACCGATAGGTATAAGCTTGGAAAGAACTATAGGCTATATATAAGAACTTGATCCGATGCCATGCCCTTTCTACGTCCGATTTTTATAAAACTATCCTTATCCTATAATTATATGAAAGAGAATGTCTGTATGTTACGCTTTCACGGACAAACTACTGAACCGATTTACATGAAATTTCGAACACTAATAGTTCTATTCTAAAGTAGATCAAGAGCCTATATAAAATAATGATTTGACGTCACGATTCTTATTATGCTCACTTTTTTCTATATAATTGTTATACAAAATTTGCACTCGAGACTTACAGAAAACTACTGAACCGATAGGTCATATCTCAGGATCGGACACCACGCCCCTTTTTACACCAACTTTTTGTAAAACAATTATTATACCAAATTTACGTTCAGGCATACAAAAAACTACTGATCCGATTTTCATGAAATCTATTATAATGAATGTTGTGGTATGAACAGTACGACACATTACATCTTCAAAACCTATAATCCTATATATATATAAAATAGACTGTTTGTTTGTTTGTTACGCTTTCACGGCAAAACTACTGAACCGATTTACATGAAATTTGGACCGCTAATAGGTCTAACACCAAAAGGAACAATAGGCTATATAAGACCTTGATCGGTTGCCACGCCCCTTTTTACGCCCACTTTTTGTGAAACTATTATTACACCAATTTTGCAATCACAATATGCAAAAACTACTAAACCGATTAACTTGAAATTTTGCATACCGATAGGTATAAGCTTGGAAAGAACTATAGGCTATATATAAGAACTTGATCCGATGCCGCGCCCTTTCTACGCCCACTTTTTATAAAACTACCTTACCTATAATTATTATATTATAATTATTATAAAACTATCCTAACCTATATCTTATCCTAAAATTATATGAAAGAGACAGTCTGTTTGTTACGCTTTCACGGACAAACTACTGAACCGATTTACATGAAATTTAGAACACTAATAGTTCTATTCTAAAGTAGAACAATAGGCTAAATAAAATAATGATTTCACGTCACGATTCTTCTTATGCTCACTTTTTTCTATATATGTAATTGTTATACAAAATTTTAATTCGAGACTTACAGAAAACTACTGAACCGATAGGTCTGATCTCAGGATCAGGATCGGACGTCACGCCCCTTTTTACACCAACTTTTTGTAAAACAATTATTAAACCAAATTTACGTTCAGGCATACAAAAAACTACTGATCCGATTTTCATGAAATCTGTTATAATGAATGTTGTGGAATGAACAGTACGACACATTACATCTTCAAAACCTATCTATATATATAAAAATGAATGTGTGTTTGTTTGTATGTTTGTATGTTTGAACGTTATAGACTACTAAACGGCTGAACCGATTTTCTTGAAATTTTCACAGCATATTCCTGCATGTCTGGAATAGGTAATAGGCTACTTTTTATTTCGAAATTTCAAGTGGGCGATGAGCCACGCCCACATTAAGAAAATATAAAATCCGTATATTTTAGATAATATAACAGTTAGAGTCCTCAAATTTTGTCGGAGCCACTTTAGTGTCAATATGATCATTTAGGACAAAAAGTAGGCGGACTAGCATTAGGGGGCGTGGTACCTCCCATATAAATTAAATACAAAAATTCGTTTATCTGGGAAACTAATAGAACTAAATTCTTAAAATTTAGCACGAAGAACTTTAACATCCATATAAACATTTTGGGTAATAAATTGGCGGACTACCCATGAGGGGAGCGGCACCTCCCATATTAATTAAATACAAAAATTCGTTTATCTGGGGAACTAATAGAACTAAATTCTTAAAATTTTGCACAAAGAACTTTAACATCCATATAAACATTTTGGGTAAAAAATTGGCGGACTACCCATGAGGGGAGCGGCACCTCCCATATTAATTAAAAACAAAAATTCGTTTATCTGGGAAACTAATAGAACTAAATTCTTAAAATTTTGCACGAAGAACTTTAATATTCATCTGAACATTTTTAAGGAAAAAAGAGCGGACTTTCATCTGGGGGGCTTGGAGCCCCCATATGAATAAAATAGAAAAATTCGTATATCTGAGAAACAATTAGAGCTAGAATCATTAAATTTTACTTGAAGAACTTTGACATTTACCTGAACATTTAGAATATAACGGGCGGACTTCCAATGGGTTACTTGGTACCTCCCATATGAATTAAATACAAAATTTCGTTTAACTGGGAAACTAATAGAACTAGATTCTTCAAATTTTGAACAAATTATTTTAATAATCATCTGAATATTTTGGAGGAAAAAGGGCGGACTTTCATCCGGGGGGCTTGAAGCCCCCACATGAATTAAATTCGTATATCTGAGAAACTATTAGAGCTAGAATCTTAAAATTTTACATGAAGAACTTTGACATTCATGTGAACATTTAGAGAATAACGGGCGGACTTTCAATGGGGGGCTTGGCACCACATATATGAATTAAATACAAAATTTCGTGCATCTTGGAAACTCTTATATTATTCAAATTTTTTGTAGATAGATAGAAATTGGCGATAGATAGAAACTGGCGAACTTGCAATATTTTATTTATACATATTCCTATATGTAACATATAATAAATCTGGTATTTATTTATACATATTCCTTTTAGGGTAGCAAAGCACACTGGGTATAGCTAGTAATAAATAAAAATTTTATTTATTTATAGTTTTTTTCTATAAATTTTTAAATTGTTAGCAACATTTTTTTGTATTACATTATTTTTTGCCCCCCCAAGTTGTATATAAATGTTTTAGTAAATAAATTTTTAATCAATGACTTTTCATATAAATTTTATTTAAACAAAATAAGTTTTTTTACATATTTTTTTTGAAAATTTAAATATAATATTTAAACCAACCTATATTTTATTTAAATTGTTGTTGCTTTATGATTTTATTGAAAAAAATTTATACAATTTATTTCTTTTATTTAGCACAAAAATCAACAACAGAAAGTTTAAAAAAAATACAAAAATAAATAAAAACTGTAAAAAATTCCCAACAAAACCAGCAGTAAATTAAATTTATTCTTTGAATTACACATGTATTACATACTTACTTACTGGTATGCTCAAATATAAGTACATTCTATATGTAAATATGTTTTAAATATTTTTTTTTGTATGTGTTTATTTTTTTGTTGTAGTTGTTGCAGTTATGTTTGTTAGTATAGTTTAGTATGTTAAAGTATAAATGTTTTACACATGTATTTAAACAATGAAATATTATAGAACTTTTTAGGTTTTTTTTTTATATTGAAAAACTAGTACTAAGTATAATGTCAAAAAGTACCAAATGTTATACGTTTACTACTCCCTACAAGGACTAAATTAAAAAAAGTACCAAAGGCAGGGTTTATTTGTTTAAAGGTTAGCAAGGATGCACAAGGTACTTAAAGGCTCCTTTTAAACGTTCCAAAAATACCAAAACTCATCACCACATCATCTTTTCTGGACTAGACAAAATCATTTTCTGAGTCGATTTAGCTATGTCCGTCTGTCCGTCCGTCCGTCCGTCTGTCTGTCTATCTGTCTGTCCGTCCGTCCGTCCATGTAAACCTTGTAATCAAACTACAGGTCGCAATTTTGAAGATACAATAGAACCCCTGTAAATCTTATAATCAAACTACAGGTCGCCATTTTGAAGATAATTGAATGAAATTTGGCATATGATCACACTAAAGTGACGACTATCTTCACCCTCGTTTACTAAGAGTACATCTGTGACGAAAGCCAAATTAGAGCCAACCAGTTGGTTAGACGTTAGTGGAAATCACTATTTTTTCCGATACATTGACTCTTTGTCGAACTGCTGGGGTACATTGAATAGCAGCTACTGGCTACAGTAAATTTTCCCATTTAATCCTTACAAACGTGTTCTTTAATCCTCTCTAACATATAAATGCTTGTTAAATGTTATAAATAATTGTTTTATGTTTATTCTCTAAACGATTTGTATGTATGCCATTGGTTGAATGTGGTCTAATTGAACTTGTTTATAAATGATCTTTTTAATGGCAAACAATTATTTACAAAAACATAAACACAATTTTAACACATCTGCACACATCTGCATACATGTAAACATTTACATGTAATGTAATGAGTTATATTAAATAATCCTTTAGCCTTTAAACAGTTTTTATATTTAACCACCTTTTAGTTCATAGTACTTTATATCATCACTTTGGCTTTAAAGCTTTTGTTAATATGCAGTAAAATATAGAGTATTGAAATTTGTGTATACACATACATAATACATATGTATATGTGTATTAAATTGTTTGTTAACTTGCTTTAACACATGCAGTGTATATTTTTGTGATTTTTGTTTTCTCTCTTGAATTTGTTTATAGTGTTGACCATTGTCCTTTATAAACTTTTATAGTTTGTTGCACAGGCTGACTTACATTAGCTGCCTTCAGTTCCGCTTGACTGCTCGTCTATCCTGCCTCTTTTATTTACTATAAACACAAATAGCTGCCAAGTTTCGTTGCTGTTAATAAACAGTTTAAAAGTTGTGCACTATTTACTTTAACGAATGAATACAAATACTTTTGAAAATTGACATACATACATACATACATACATACATACATACATACATACATACATACTACATACATACATACTACATACATACATACTACATACATACATACATACATACATACATACATACATACATACATACATACATACATACATACATACATACATACATACATACATACTACTACATACATACATCATACATACATACATACATACATACATACATACATACATACATACATACATACATACATACATACATACATACATACTACATACATACATACATACATACTACATACTACATACATACCTATACATACATACATACATACATACATACATACATACATACATACATACATACATACATACATACATACATACATACATACATACATACATACATACATACATACCATACATACATACATACATACATACATACATACATACATACTACATACATACATACTCATACATACATACTCATACATACATACATACATACAACATACATACATACATACATACATACATACATACATCATACTACATACATACATACATACATACATACATACATACTACATACATACATACATACATACATACATACATACATACATACATACACATACATACATACATACATACATACATACATACATACATACATACATACATCCATACATACATACATACATACATACATACATACATACATACATACATACATACATACATACATCTACATACATACATACATACATACATACATACATACATACACATCATACATACATACATACTACATACATACATACATACATACATACATACATACATACATACATACATACATACATACATACATACATACATACATACATACATACATACATACATACATACATACATACATACATACATACATACATACATACATACATACTACATACATACATACATCATACATACATACATACATACATACATACATACATCATACATACATACATACATACACATACATACTACATACATACATACATACATACTACATACATACATACATACATACATACATACATACATACATACATACATACATACATACATACATACATACATACATACATACTACATACATACATACATACATACATCATACATACATACATACATACATACATACATACTACTACATACATACATACATATATCATTTTGAAAACTGTTAGACATTTATTAAAAAGGAAATATACACATAGAAATATTTTTGGGTCCAAGTTTCCATACTCACTGTAGAAATAGATGAGGGTATATTGATTTTGCCATTTAGTTGGAAAACTTTGAAATATTGTTCCCGAAAAGTGTAACGTATTAGTCAATGGTTTCACATAGCAACAATAAAATTTCTCTCCGAAATACTTACTCGGAGAGTAAGGTAGTTAGTTAGTTAGGTAGGTAGGGTAGGTAGGTAGGTCGATAGGATGTATACTACATCAAATCCGAAGAAATACACCTAGGCCACTATCGGGCCTGTTGTGCGCTCCTTATCAAGAGCGAAAGAAAGAATTATTTTTCAGTGTTCAGAAACTCAGTTTCCTGAACATAATTCCTAAGAATATTCCAATCAGTGTTAGTCAGGAATGTTATATCCTGAATAACATCACTTCCAAGATACTTGGATCTAACTTCGGCGAATGCCTGGCAGTGGCAAAGAAAGTGCTCCAGAGTTTCATTGTCCTCTCCACATGCTCTACATTCGTCTGAATCCGCACGTCCAATTTTGCACAGATGTGCTCGTAGTCCTGTGTGTCCACTCAGAATACGTACCATCATACTAACTTCCGACTTGCTCATTTTGAGGAGATTTTTCGTCTTGCTCTCATCAGGGTCACCCCGTAGGATCTTCGTGGTTCTACCCACTGTTTCATTATTCCAAGAGGCCTTAAGGGATTCTCTCACCCATATTTTTAGTTCAGCTTTTTTGCGTCGATTGGTCTCGCGTTTGTCAGGTTAACTGCCTCGAGCTCCCTTCCCTTTAAAGCTATTACACCGCCTTTTCGTTACCGACTACTCCCGAGTGGGCTGGTACCCATATGATGTGAACCTTACCTCTGGGAGAGTATTCAGTTAAAGCTTCCTTACAATCCAATACGGTCTTAGATTTAGTTCTATACGCCTGATATCGCCCTAATTGCCTTCTGGCTATCGGTAATATATTAAGCGCTGTGGGCGCCATATTTATTCAAATCCAATTTACGCATTCCGTTATTGCTCGTACTTCTGCCTGGAAGCTTGTGTTATTATTTGGTAACGGTGGTATATTTCTGTTTCTGGGTCTTCAATATAGAAACCCAGCCCCACTTTGTCCCTCAATTTAGAGCCACCCGTGTAACAATGGATTCCTAATGTTAGTTAGTTAGTTAGTTAGTTAGTTAGTTTAGTTTTAGTTAGTTAGTTAGTTCGTTAGTTAGTTGTTTTAGTTAGTTCGTTAGTTAGTTCGTTAGTTCGTTAGTTCGTTCTTCGTTTAGTTCGTTCGTTCGTTAGTTCGTTAGTTCGTTCGTTCGTTCGTTCGTTCGTTAGTTCGTTCGTTCGTTCGTTCGTTCGTTCGTTCGTTCGTTCGTTCGTTCGTTCGTTGTTCGTTTCGTTCGTTCGTTCGTTCGTTCGTTCGTTCGTTCGTTTCGTTCGTTCGTTCGTTCGTTCGTTCGTTCTTCGTTCGTTCGTTTCGTTCGTTCGTTCGTTTTCGTTCGTTCGTTCGTTCGTTCGTTCGTTTCGTTCGTTCGTTCGTTCGTTTTCGTTCGTTCGTTTCGTTCGTTCGTTCGTTCGTTCGTTCGTTCGTTCGTTCGTTCGTTCGTTCGTTCGTTCGTTCGTTCGTTCTTGTTCGTTTCGTTCGTTCGTTCGTTCGTTCGTTTTCGTTCGTTCGTTTTCGTTCGTTCGTTCGTTCGTTCGTTCGTTTCGTTCGTTCGTTCGTTCGTTCGTTCGTTCGTTCGTTCGTTCGTTTCGTTCGTTTCGTTCGTTTCGTTCGTTCGTTCGTTCGTTCGTTCGTTCGTTCGTTCGTTCGTTCGTTCGTTCGTTTCGTTCGTTCGTTCGTTTCTCGTTCGTTCGTTCGTTCGTTCGTTCGTCGTTCGTTCGTTCGTTCGTTCGTTCGTTCGTTCGTTCGTTCGTTCGTTCGTTCGTCGTTCGTTCGTTTCGTTCGTTCGTTCGTTCGTTCGTTCGTTCGTTTCGATTCGTTCGTTCGTTCGTTCGTTCGTTCGTTCGTTCGTTCGTTCGTTCGTTCGTTCGTTCGTTCGTTCGTTCGTTCGTTCGTTCGTTCGGTTCGTTCGTTTCGTTCGTTCGTTCGTTTCGTTCGTTCGTTCGTTCGTTCGTCGTTCGTTTCGTTCGTTCGTTCGTTCGTTCGTTCTTGTTCGTTCGTTCGTTCGTTCGTTCGTTCGTTCGTTTTTCGTTCGTTCGTTGTTCGTTCGTTCGTTCGTTCGTTCTTCGTTCGTTTTCGTTTCGTTCGTTCGTTCGTTTCGTTCTTCGTTCGTTCGTTTCGTTCGTTCGTTCGTTCGTTCGTTCTTCGTTCGTTCGTTCGTTCGTTCGTTCGTTCGTTCGTTCGTTCGTTCGTTCGTTGTTCTTCGTTCGTTCGTTCGTTCGTTCGTTCGTTCGTTCGTTCGTTCGTTCGTTCGTTCGTTCGTTCGTTCGTTCGTTCGTTTCGTTCGTTCGTTCGTTCGTTCGTTCGTTCGTTCGTTCGTTCGTTTCGTTCGTTCGTTCGTTCGTTCGTTCGTTCGTTTCGTTCGTTCGTTTCGTTCGTTCGTTGTTCGTTCGTTCGTTCGTTCGTTCGTTGTTCGTTCGTTCGTTCCTCGTCGGTCGGCCTTTGCTCCTCTCGCCCCTGTTGTGCACTTCTCCCATCCCTTTCATTGGTGGGGATTCGAACTTACGTCCTTCAGATAGTCACACTCAGAAACTACCTCATCAGATGCAGTATACAATAAAATTTCGATTAAACTCTTACCTTATCTTACCTATGAATTTTTATTTAAACTTCAAATTTAACATATTCTCCCCAAAAAGGTTGTAGCAAAACTTAAGACTTATTCTTTTGAAAACTGAATTGAATGTCATTCACAAAAATTTGTTGACAAAATTCAAAATGCTCTATACATATACACACAGACACTAAAAGTTCACGTCTGCATTCCTTCTTGGTACAAAGTGTGTAAAAGTAATTTGCAAAGATTGTATGCGAGTGTATATACCCTACAGTTCGGGGTCAGTGTACCGATTTATTGGGATAAAGAGGAAAAAGCTTTCCCTTAGCCAATCTGTGGAAACTACTAAGAACACCAACCCGTGAAATTACCTGGAAACATAAAGCGTACTTTCTTGTCAAATGATCCAAAAAATATTTAAATTCGAGTTTAAACTGATAATTAGATAATTTGTCTATGAGGATATGTATAAAACTACTGGGTTATTCTAACTGTTATTCATACACTGAAACACACTTTCTTCAAAGAAAAACTTGGCAAGATACAGCCAATTACACTAGTACTTTCATCGGTACCTTGATTCTTATCTTCTTAATGCCACGTTTTTTTTTTCTTATACTCCTTCCAATTGTGGTGGCAACTTGGCATTTGTTGCCTTTAGCAACTACTTCTGCCAGGAATTCCGGTATTTTCCCCGCCAACTGAAAAAAAGGCGTTCGTTCGTTCAGCTTAAACGAATATGCAAAGAAGATGTTTGGAAATTTTGAAATTGTTATTTCAACTAGAATGACACACAAAGAGAAAAATAAAAAAGAAAAAACAGAAACTAGGTGAAAATCTTAAAAAGAAGATGAGCATTGGAAGCTCTACTAAAAGTAACTTTTTTATTTCTTTTGACTAACCGAGACAACGTCATCGAAGTTATTTGCAAGAAGATAAATTGTAGTTGATGATGGGTGGCAGAACTGGCAGGCTGTCAGACTGACAGGTATGTTGTTTACATTTAAACTAAATAAAAGTCGTTTGCAAATTGCAAGTGTACAATAAACTCAACGCGTGAATAACAAACTTTTCTTAAAGATTTTTTCGCGATTTTTTATTTAAGTTCTGTTGCTGTTGCCAACATTTGAAACATCTAGAGTAACTGGTTTTTGCATAAATGCAACAATTTTTATATGCTTGTGGCATTCATAACGAGTTTGCATGCTAACTGCATAGTTAATGCATACATCAGCTGCAGCAGTAGCAGCACAAGAACCTTTTATTTATTATTTATTTTGGTTTTTTCTCTCTCTCTCTCTGCAGAATTAGCTTTAGCATAAAAATATTTAGTTTAAATAAAAATTTCAATTTCATTATTTATCACCAGAATTCCATTAACTGTACAAACGTTTTAGAGGGGGTGTGTGTGTGTTTGTCTACGTTAAACGTGTTTATCTGTGCTGCTTCAAATGTAAAAAAAAAATATTTACTTAAAATTTTATTTAAATTACATTTCAAAATTCAATTTCTTTGCTAAATATAGATTTTTATATGTAAATTCTGTTTACTTTGTGTCAGTTCATTTCATTTTTGGTGCAATTTTTTTTTTGAGCGCAAAAACTGCAATAAATTTTATCTCGTTTGTCGTTAAAAATATAAAATACTTTCTAGTCAGTGGGTCAAGAACGTTTAAAAAAAATATTTTGTTAAAATTCACAGCCAAAAAACGCCAAGAAAGTTAAGTATTCTTTTTTTATGGACAATTTATAATGTGAAATGAATTATAAAATTTTGCATTTAAAGTCAATAGTTAAACTTGAAGGAATGTTTTAACAACGGGAAGTCTTCAGTTTAAATAAATTTAATTTTAGACAATTAAAACATAAAGTTTATCTTTCAATCTTATTGTATTGTAGTTAAATTTTATTCCTAATGTTTCTTTTGTAACAAATGTTTAACTTGTATCGCTGGTATTAATGTAATTACAATTTTATTTTAAATTTATAAAACTAAATATTAATTGAAAGGTTTATGTAGCCAAAGTTTAATTATTGTCATGGTTTATCTTTAAACATTAGTTTTTATTAAACTAGTCAAAGCCTTTATTTATCTAGAGTTAAACTTTAAACCTACATATGTATGTCTTTATGTAGTCTCAACTTTAGGTCTCTATATGGTTAAAATTGATCTCTAATAGTTGGTATGTAATTGTGTAGCTGACGTAGTTAAAGTTTAACTTAAAGATACAAATTTTGACTATAGACAGGAAATGTCTATAAGAAGTTTGGGTGATAGACCAT
>NW_023995268.1:130000-133010 GCF_015586225.1 Lucilia sericata
CGAACTTTGTTGTTGGGTTAATAAAATACTTTTTACAATATGTCTTATTTGCTAGCTGTTTGTTAAGCTAATAGGATGTGAATACCCAGGTGACCAAAGATCTAAACATCAAGTTACGATTTTTTTTTCGAAAGAAATAATTTAAAAAGAAAGAAATTTCTCATATAGTCTTTTAGAGTTCTTAACTAATACTAAAATAAAAATTGTGTATGAAATTGACAAAGAATAGGGATCGATTTCGAATCGTTTGTGGGATGCTAAATCTGTGACAATTTCAAAGTTCGCGAGAAAATCGCGAATTTTCATGAAAATAGTTATTTCAACAGTCTGCTAACACAATCAATAAAAAATTTTTCTTTGATCTATTTATCATTTTCAAATGTTGTGATAAAGTGGGTTTGTTAGTTGTAACCACGATTGTATGTTTATATTCATACTTGGCTTCTACCAAGATTTAAATGAAAACCTTAATTTACATGTTTGTAAACCAAATAAATGCAGAAAATATATAAATGTTCTCTGTCTTCATCATTAGAAAGATGTCTTCTGTAGTCACACCTTTTCGAAAAGTTTTCAAATTAAGTGTAAATGAAAATGGAATCAAAGTAATTTTGGCAAACTAAATAGAAATTTTCGTTGTAATTCTAACAAATAAAGAAGGATTAGTGGGAGTGAGATTGTAATCTTTTGAAATCTTTTCTCAACTAGCAAGAAAAACCATGGGGTTGCAAAATATGTTCAGCGTTTTGTTGCAAACCCCAGTTAATGTCATTTTTTAAGTAGATGTCGCAACCGAACGGAAGGCATACGGAAATTATTTGGAATTTTTCTCTGGCAAATTTAACTTGAATTTAATGTTAGTTTAATTTCAATCATTATGAGTTCAAGTTGTACTTAGTACACTATTGTTGTAGACTACTTTAAGTTCTGGTTATAGACTGCTCTATACTTATTGACTATAGAATTTTACTATAAACTGATCTATAGTTTTGACTATGACCTACGCTACAGAATTGGTTATATACTGCTTTATAGACTGCTCTATAGTCTTGACTATAGACTGCTCTATAGTCTTGACTATAGACTGCTCTATAGTCTTGACTATAGACTGCTCTATAGTCTTGAATATAGACTGATCTATAGTCTTGATTATACACTGATCTATAGTCTTGACCACAGACTTACATACAGTCCTGACTATAGAACGATGTATAGTCTTGTCTATAGATTAATCTATAGTTTGACTATAGACTGATCTATAATTATAACTATAGACTGTACTACAGCCTTGACTATATACTGCTCCATAGTCTCGACTATACATACAGTCCTGACTATAGAACGATCTATAGTTTTGACTATAGACTGATCTATAATTTTAACTATAGACTGTACTATAGCCTTGTCTATTGACTGATCCATAGTCTTTATTAAATATTGATCTATAGTCATCACTGTAGAGTGCTCTACACTATTGACTATAGACTGCCCTATAATCTTGATCATAGAATGGTCTGGTCTATAATCTTGACTAAAGACTAATCTATAGTCTTGACTATAGACTAATCGTAGTCTTGACTATAGACTGATCCATATTCTTGACTATAGACTGCTCTGTAGTCTTGACTATAGAGTCTAGAGATTAGTCTATACTATTATTATCTATACTATTAGTCTGCTCTATAGTCTTGACTATAGACTGCTCTATTGTCATGACTATAGATTGATCTATGGTTTTGACTATAGACTGATACATAGTCTTGATTGTAATCTGCTCTATAGTCATAAATATGGATTAATCTATAGACTGATCTATAGTCTTGACTGTAGACTGATCAATAGTCTTGACTGCAGACTGATCTATAGTCTTGACTACAGATTGATCTATAGTCTTGACTACAGATTGATCTAGCGTATTGACTATAGACTAATCTATAGTCTTGACTATAGACTAATCTATAGTCTTGACTATAGACTAATCTATAGTCTTGACTATAGACTAATCTATAGTCTTGACTATAGACTAATCTATAGTCTTGACTATAGACTAATCTATAGTCTGCTCAATAGTCTTGACTATAGACTAATCTATAGTCTTAACTATAGATTGATACATAGTCGTGACTGTAATCTGCTCTATAAATATGGATTAATCTATAGACTGATCTATAGTCTTGACTGTAGACTGATCTATAGCCTTCACTATAGACTGATCTGAAGTCTTGACCATAGACTGATCTAAAGTCTTGACTATGGACTGCTCTATGGTCTTGAACAGTTTTAAGTAGATACTGATCTATAGTTTTAACTATAGATTGATCTATAATCTTGTCTACAGACTGATCTATAGTTTTGACTATAAACTGATCTTTAGTCTGCTCTATAATCTTGTCTATTGACTGATCTATAAAATCAAGATTTAACTTAATCACATTCCTTAACATTTTACTTAATTGTAATTAGTTAGATGGTATAAAGTTTTTTAATTAACTTAAATAGCCCTCCCCATTTGACGACAAAAAAACCTTTTATTTTTAAATTCTATACATATTTCTTAAAGTCCTAAATAGTAAGCCGAAAAAGAAATTCCCCATAACATACTTTTGGTAAAGTTTTACAACATAATGAGCTTAAACAACCTTCCTCTCTCCGCCCCGTAAAACTCTTTTTTAACAGCATTATAATGGAAAAGCAGAAACCACTAACGATTCTCCCGATGACACAGACAAACCAAAACCTCAACACAAACCCATTATAGATGAACTAAATTCTATCTGACTGCCTTCAATGTACCATGTACATATTTACGTATTGAAAGGAAGAGGGCGCTCAAAATTTATTCTTCATAAAAGTTTTTCTATAAACAACGAGACAACACTGACAGTCAGTTTAACAACTTTTTACCGTACTTTTACTACACTTGCTAACATGCCAGCTACTTGTACATTTACAATAACTACTTGCTGCCTGGCAATAGCAAAACTTAAACAGCGTTTTTTGCTCTATTCTC